>NW_015639013.1:131340-131984 GCF_001515625.1 Sinocyclocheilus rhinocerous
TAGAAGTTATGAATGGCCGGTAACTTAAAAATTTAGTAGCCAAATTGGCTGGTGAGTGAAAAAGTTAATTTCAATCCCTGTACTTAACACATTCAGGCTATAGAGTATGTACTCTTTTAGCATTCGTTAAGTAAGTACTTATTGAAATTAAGTACCTACTCAGTAAGTATGCGGTTTCGAATGCAGCCACTCTCTCTTTCGTGGCAGCCATGTTTTCCCTGTGTCTGCCCATCTCTATTGTGAACTTGTGTCCACTGAGTCTGTACCTGGTCAAGGTGGCTCTCAGTTTCTGTCTGTCACTGCAGTATGCCATGGAGTATTCTCTCTTTAGGGCCAAATAGCATTGTATTTTACTTTGTTGTTCTGTTTGAGATTTCTAATGAGTGATGGGTTTAATTTGTGCTGTAATTTGGTTTAATATAATAAGTTTTGAATAAATCAACGCTTTGTGAAAGTTACTTTTAAAGGCGCTGTAAAGTTATTATTATTATTATTATTATTATTTGTAGTAGTAGTAGTAGTAGTAGTAGTACCACATGGATGGCATTTTTGCTAGAAAAATCCAAGAAAAAATTATTAATAGTCTGATGTTTCGATATCGACTGTATCTTTATATATATATATATATATATATATATATATAT
>NW_015639013.1:133784-145506 GCF_001515625.1 Sinocyclocheilus rhinocerous
TATCTTTATATATATATATATATATATATATATATATATATAAAACAATTTAATAAGAGCAAAGGTTTGTAGCTCACTTTACAATTGAGTTAAATTCTTTATTGAGGGTTTACTGATTTAAAATTTATTGACTTATACAAATTGTTGCATTTATCAACCTGAAAATGGGTGTTTTGCGACTATAGTTTTGCTTACAATTGTACAAAGTATTTTTAAACTAACAGGTGAACAATTATGAAGTGTCTTCAATGATTCAAGTGCTTCAAGGCAACTTTTTGAATCTGTAAAAATTAAAAAGTTCCTATCTTTTGCGTGTTCAGTATGTTCAGGGGCTAAAAGCAAAGCAAGGGCATCAGTTACCTACAGTTCATCTTATAAGGTTCATAATCATAAAGGAACCTTAACAACAGGCCAGGTTCATATAAGAACCCTTCTGCTACAACAAAGGTTCTAAAATGAACTGACAACATGTGCCAAATAATCAATGGATCATTATAGAAGCTAGGTTCAACTTTGAACCTTTATTATAGTTACAAGTTCATATTGGCACTTTAAAGTTCTTTTTTGAACTCCAAAGATTCAAACTCTTCTTAGAGTGTAGTAGTAGGTTTGGCAGTATTGTTCTGGTTCAGAGCATCAGTGTGATGGGGGTCAGTAGATTTTAGTGAAACATCAGGACTGAAGCTCTGGACCAGCTGAGGGAGAGGATTGGTTTTGCATGCTCACCTCTTAGTATTGCAGGGCTTCATAATGAGTAAGAGTCACTGACTTTTAGATTCTTCTAGAATTTGATTGCCATTTTTTGCACTTTTATAATTAGTGGATATTTGCCTAATTCTGCCCTGCATGCATTATTTGTTGTGTGCCTGTGTACTTGTAGGTATTTTTTTTATAGAGCTCTACATGCAAGGTCTCAATTGGATGTTTTTCCCGTTTGGTGAATTCTTGATTTGGATTTGTAAGTGGACTCCACACCAGAGGGCAATCGGCTCAGTCACTGATTCTAATATTTTCAACCAAATTCTAATTGGGATCTCTATAGGATCTCTCATTGTCACTTTATGGCATAGAAGGCTGTGCGGGCTTTTATCTCACGGGGGCAGTCGTGGCCTAATGGATAGAGAGTCGGACTTGTAACCCGAAGGTTGTGGGTTCAAGTGTCAGGTCCTGCAGGGATTGTAGGTGGGGTGAGTGAATATCCACCTTCAATACCACGACTGAGGTGAGACCCTTGAGCAAGGCACCGAACCCCCAACTGCTCCCCGGGCGCTGCAACACTGGCTGCGTGTTCACGGTGTGTGCGTGTTTGTTCACTGCTCACTGCTGTGTGTGTGCACTTGTATGGGTTAAATGCAAAGCACAAATTCCAAGTAAGGAACACCATACTTGGACACACATCACTTCCTTTCCGTTAAATGCACAGTATTAAAAACAAGTTTTAATGAAATAAGAATTTTATATAAATAAAATGAACGAGAAACAGAAAATATCTGCTTATTCTATTGATCAATATTAGAACCACTGACGAAGAAACATCCACATTTTATTTCTAGTTTAAAAAAAAGGAATGTATGAGAAACTGATATTTGGTATTGGATCATAAAGAAATGTTCATTAGTTTAGTTTTCTCATTGCTCAACATATGCGGGAAATGTGACTTGCTTACTGATATTCAAATACTTGTGCCGCAAAACTCAAACCTATTGTTGCTGTAGTTTCAGCCAATCACGGTGAAGCAACTCACCCTTTAGCCAATGAGCGTGAGGATCGCTTTGGCTGCGCGAGCGTTAGCAGGGCGGAGCGACAGAGAGGAGGATTGGGCTCAGAATGTGTGCGGGAGTTTGATTGGAGACGGAAGCGAAATCTCACATGAAAATAAGACAACAAAACCGATGGGCAAAATAAGACAAAGTGTGCTAAAATAAAAGCTTAATGGCCTTAATACAAACAGAATCTAATGGCAAAGGCAACGGACTAGTCAATACTGTACAAAGTGGCATCAGAAAAGTTTTGTTCAAGTTTTCAAACAGCGAACATGCAGCCGAAGGACACGGAGTTCAGCACACAAGGTCTCCCAAAAGCTTTCCTTCACAGTTTGCGGACTTTATTCGATATTCTTGACGATGGAAGGAGGGGTTACGTTCACATATCTGAGATTGAGAGTCGGTGGCGCGGCGCGGAGGCTCGCGATTTACCCGCGGGCGTTCTGGAGAGTTTAAGGCGCGTCGCACCGCATCACGGGTGTCTGACTTTCGAGCGGTTCGTCGCGGGACTTAGAAACTCGATGTTCAATCCCGAAAATGGCAGCAGATCGACTGCTTCACAGCAGCTGAAATCACAGCAGCGAGCCGGCGGTACCGCGCGGCCGTTTGACTGTAAAGTTCGGCCGCTTGGACCGAGTAACGGAATAAACACACTCCACAGCCGGCAGAATGGACGGAACAGACCGCACGAGAGCTCTGCGTATTTAGACAAGCACAGCGATTCTTCGCATTATTCGGGGGTTTCGGTCGCATCGCGGGGCTGCGGTGGACTCGAGAGATCCGAGTGTTCGAATCGATCCGATCCGATATACATTGGGCAAAACGCGCATCAGATACGATCCATAGAATCACTCGCTCTGGAATCCCCTGATGTCCAAAACACAGGTAAGTGCATCACTGTCATGATTCAGTCATCATAAGTTAACGACAGCATCCTTTCACTTTATCCGAGAGTTTAGACACCGAAACCTACCGAAGGATCGGCGGTTAGTGAGAGCTGTTGATCTCATTAATGTCCAGATGTAAGAGCAGTAACGTTAGATATAATCACGAAGACGTGAAATGTACCTTGAGTTATATTTGTACAGCTACACATTGTAAATAATTACTGTTAAATCCTGTCCAGACGTTGAATGTTGAAATAATGGAGAACAGCTGGGTTTCTATCGGAAGAGCTGTTATGATCATTTTATGATAACTGTAGATTGTGATAGCTGTCAGCCTGATGACTCCTTTCCAATCTGTGTGTGAAAGCAGCTCTCAGTCTTTCATAATGACAGGAATGTTTGGCGCGAGACCGTTTGAAACAAATAAACATACAGCAGTAACCACCAAAATACAGACCAGACACAAAATTGGCAAAACATCACATTGTGAATCAAGTTTGTAAAACAACTTGCTCAAGACCCTGTTATTTTTTGTCTTTCAAGTTTTTATTCAGATCTGCAGACTGCTCTTAAAGCATGAAATCTGCTGCAAACTAGTTTATTTCATGACAAAAAGAGCTAATTTAAACGAATGTGGAGCCTTCAGTTCCCCAGACAACCCTGATGAAACTAGCACAGGCTTAACTTTTATTAAGACATAGGCCTAATGCAAATGATGAAGAGATAAACCCATTAACTGTTTTAGTCTTAGTAGTCATTTAAACGTTAAAATGCTAAACTGGGCTTTGGTGGTGACTTATGAACACAGTCATCAACACACACAGAGTACACAGAGTATCCAGTAATGACAATAAATGCAAAGAAACAGTTTTTTTTATATTAAGCCATTGACAAGCATGACAAGCATAGTTTTGTTATAAATATCTTATAGCGAGAGTAATTTCTTCATTTTTGCCAGTAGGTGTGCAAAATCAAAAACTGAGTATGGTTGCGCGAGCGTTAGCAGGGCGGAGCGACAGAGAGGAGGATTGGGCTCAGAATGTGTGCGGGAGTTTGATTGGAGACGGAAGCGAAATCTCACATGAAAATAAGACAACAAAACCGATGGGCAAAATAAGACAAAGTGTGCTAAAATAAAAGCTTAATGGCCTTAATACAAACAGAATCTAATGGCAAAGGCAACGGACTAGTCAATACTGTACAAAGTGGCATCAGAAAAGTTTTGTTCAAGTTTTCAAACAGCGAACATGCAGCCGAAGGACACGGAGTTCAGCACACAAGGTCTCCCAAAAGCTTTCCTTCACAGTTTGCGGACTTTATTCGATATTCTTGACGATGGAAGGAGGGGTTACGTTCACATATCTGAGATTGAGAGTCGGTGGCGCGGCGCGGAGGCTCGCGATTTACCCGCGGGCGTTCTGGAGAGTTTAAGGCGCGTCGCACCGCATCACGGGTGTCTGACTTTCGAGCGGTTCGTCGCGGGACTTAGAAACTCGATGTTCAATCCCGAAAATGGCAGCAGATCGACTGCTTCACAGCAGCTGAAATCACAGCAGCGAGCCGGCGGTACCGCGCGGCCGTTTGACTGTAAAGTTCGGCCGCTTGGACCGAGTAACGGAATAAACACACTCCACAGCCGGCAGAATGGACGGAACAGACCGCACGAGAGCTCTGCGTATTTAGACAAGCACAGCGATTCTTCGCATTATTCGGGGGTTTCGGTCGCATCGCGGGGCTGCGGTGGACTCGAGAGATCCGAGTGTTCGAATCGATCCGATCCGATATACATTGGGCAAAACGCGCATCAGATACGATCCATAGAATCACTCGCTCTGGAATCCCCTGATGTCCAAAACACAGGTAAGTGCATCACTGTCATGATTCAGTCATCATAAGTTAACGACAGCATCCTTTCACTTTATCCGAGAGTTTAGACACCGAAACCTACCGAAGGATCGGCGGTTAGTGAGAGCTGTTGATCTCATTAATGTCCAGATGTAAGAGCAGTAACGTTAGATATAATCACGAAGACGTGAAATGTACCTTGAGTTATATTTGTACAGCTACACATTGTAAATAATTAATTACTGTTCCTGTCCAGACGTTGAATGTTGAAATAATGGAGAACAGCTGGGTTTCTATCGGAAGAGCTGTTATGATCATTTTATGATAACTGTAGATTGTGATAGCTGTCAGCCTGATGACTCCTTTCCAATCTGTGTGTGAAAGCAGCTCTCAGTCTTTCATAATGACAGGAATGTTTGGCGCGAGACCGTTTGAAACAAATAAACATACAGCAGTAACCACCAAAATACAGACCAGACACAAAATTGGCAAAACATCACATTGTGAATCAAGTTTGTAAAACAACTTGCTCAAGACCCTGTTATTTTTTGTCTTTCAAGTTTTTATTCAGATCTGCAGACTGCTCTTAAAGCATGAAATCTGCTGCAAACTAGTTTATTTCATGACAAAAAGAGCTAATTTAAACGAATGTGGAGCCTTCAGTTCCCCAGACAACCCTGATGAAACTAGCACAGGCTTAACTTTTATTAAGACATAGGCCTAATGCAAATGATGAAGAGATAAACCCATTAACTGTTTTAGTCTTAGTAGTCATTTAAACGTTAAAATGCTAAACTGGGCTTTGGTGGTGACTTATGAACACAGTCATCAACACACACAGAGTACAAAATCCGTCCAGTAATGACAATAAATGCAAAGAAACAGTTTTTTTTATATTAAGCCATTGACAAGCATTGAGGCACCAGTTTTGTTATAAATATCTTATAGCGAGAGTAATTTCTTCATTTTTGCCAGTAGGTGTGCAAAATCAAAAACTGAGTAGGGTTGCAAAATTCTGGCAATTTTCCATGGAAATTAATAGGAATATATGGATATTAATGGGAACAAACTGGAAATTTGCAAAATTGCAGGTTAGCCTATATAACAGAGAACTTAAATGTATTTTAAAAAAAAATCGGCATAATATTGGTTAAAGTCCACATGAAATCCACAGATGTTAATTTATGTTCCCGCATGCTAATCCACAGGAAAAAAAAATAGATTGTCTTGGTAATCGTTAATCAAAATATGAACATTTGCTTCTGCTCTGGGATGGCGTTCCTTATCTGATGACGTCAGTTTGATGCTTTGGGCACAATGTCCTTAACCACTCCCTTCCAACCGCTAGTTTGCTTTGAGTGAGAGATGGAGAGGAGGAGCGATAAAATAAAACCCCACCCTCTTTTCATTATTCAGTTTCAGTTGGAAATACGTCACAATAACAGGGCTTCAGACTAACATTTAAGAGCAGTGGCACCAGCGCCACTACGTACTACAGATGGTTTTAACAACAGTAACGTGCAAAATCAAATTTTTATATGGAAATGTATATATTCTACTCTTATTAAATGTACCGTTATTCTTCTATATTATTATACTGAACTGACCGACAACTTCAGTGATTATAAAAGGAACGCTCTTTATTGCTTTGTGTGAATTAGTCGCAAATTGAAGAAAAGTTTGTTTTTCAAGGCACTTTGTGACTTTTCTTGCTTTATACATAAAAAAGTTTGAAACTTTTACAAAATTTGATTTCTTGATGATTTGATATTTTATAATAGTGATTTTATAATGTCAAAATATAAAGCAAAAAAGTGGAAATTAATGACTTATTAGTAATAAGTTCTCCTCTGCTGACAGCTGGTTATAGTGGTAATTTGATGTCTTTTACCACAAAGTATATTTTGGCCATCCCATTAAAAATAACATTTAAATTGGATAATTTTTAGAGCTTTAAAGTGCTGAAAATAGTTGTGTGAAATACTTGAATTTCTCTCTCAAAAGGTTGTACAATCCCTGAAATTAATAATGTAATAATTCTGTGCACAATTTGAATGCTTCTCATGGTTGTCACAATACCATAAACACGTTACGATACTATATACCAGCTTAAAGTGCATATTCCAGGTTAGAGACCCCAGTGAGTCGATGTATAGAAAAATAATGTAGGAACTAGATTTTCTTTAAACTATACTTTAAAATACGCTATTAAGGATTCTGGAGTCGTTTTTGTGAGAGAATTTTACTTCCGCATCTGAAAACCGCCAAAACCGGAAGTGACGTAACGAGAGGGAGAGCGGTCCATAGGAAAACAATGGATCGCAATGAAATTTTGAAAATTCCAATGAAACGGACGCTGAGGACATTTTAAATGTTTGTACACTTATGATGGACCACAGATACAATTATGAGCCTGCTATGTGGCCAAGAGAACTGGGACAGGCCAGTATTAGACAAAACAACGGTCAGCGGAGACAAATTGAGTTGTGTGAGGAGAACAGGGCAGGTTACTTGGTGAGAGAACAGTGTTAGCTTACAGATATACACACGTTAGCTAACTATATGTAATCAGGTAATAGCAAATCTAGTATTGGTCGTCTATGAGTATTGATACTTACCAGTAACAGAAACTAATAAGCGTTGATCAGGCGTGTCACACTCGTTAATATCCGACACTAACGTTACGTGATATAGCGGTTTCTCATCACCGCAGGAGAGAGAGAGAGATAAACAAGTTTTTGTTTCATTGTGTGTGGGAAATGTGAGGCCATTATCACAGCTGAGGAAAGTCAGTGCTGCAGGGAGTTAGATGCATACTGGGCCTTAGTGGAGAATGTGACCCCCACACTTGCTGTCCAGCGTCTGACTCTGCACCCAGGCTTTGAGGCTTGCTGTCTGAACCCATATGTGGTACAGACAGCCTATATGCACTTCAGACAGGAGCATGGACCTCTCCAGGCCAGCAGACCCATGTATGTTTAAGGCAGAGATCATTTATTATTCTGAGCGAAATACTTGTATGTATAAATACATAGTAAATTAAAGATTTAAATATGAAAAACATCTAAATAATAATTTTTTTTTTTTTTCAATTACAAGTTGCCTATATTTAGGTCACAACTACCTGTAAGTCACACTTTTTGATACATCACAAATGCAGACATGGTTGTATGGTTTACGCGGCGCGGCGTGACGCAATGCGTAAAAAGACAGTATAAGTCATTATTATCAGTAATTATGTCACCACTGGATGCAACAAATGCCTCGTTTGTAATGGGTTTTATTGGTTTTGTCTCGTCGTGCCGGGACATGGCATCACAGTATGGTAAGGGGCGTAACATTTGCGTCACACCAATCAGCTGGCCAATCAGCTTCACCTCGCTTTTCAGAACGATGAGCTTTGTAAAAATCGACGCGTTTCAGCGTTAGCATTAGGCTTGCCGCGATATACGGTGCTGACGGTGATACCGGTGTTAAGCCGCAACACCGGTTACATCACTTGCCCACCGCGGCACCGACCCCCACCGTCGTTTAGACTTTTTGTAGTAATAAAAATAATTTAGTTCAGTAAAAGAACAGACCCTACAATTAAAAACTGAACGTGGCTGCTCAATGCAGCGTGCAAACGACAGTCGCATCACAGATCAGATTTAATTTATCCAGTGAGGAGAGTGAGTCGAGCTGAATGACAAGAAGAGTGAGGTGAGACAGACAAGACGATGGCGGATGATTTAGTTTCGAAACGAAATGCAAAGCGCGAGCCCTATAAAATGTTTTATTTTTATTAAAATTCTGTGCGTTTTATTTTTTGTATTTAGTTTTAATGGTTTATTCACATTTTAATAACCAAAAACATGTTTAATCAATTGAATTCGTAAAGCTTTACCACCTTTTTTTATTATTAATAAATTATTAAAAACTTTAAGAATAATAGAGACCTGTGAAATATCATTATCATAATATTTTTTCTCTTTTTTTTCTGTGTTTTATGGTTTAATACAAATATATTGTCAAAAACAGAGGTAATCAAATGAATGCATAAAACCTTAACATTTTAATTGATGCTTTAAAATGTTATCAAATAAAAATTTTACTTTTATTTTTGGCAAAGAGCTGCAGCACAACAGAGGTATACCAAGTTAAAACATGGACAAACATGATATTTTTAAAAACAATATTGTAAAAAATTATCTTATTATAAAGAATATTATTATTGTTGTTATTATATAACTTTGATGTACATTCCATTGTACAATGCTAATATAATTTGGTTGTAGCGGACCTTTGAGTTTCAGAGTGTATTTGACAATGTTTTTCTCAAATAAAACTAGAAAAGGTTTAAGTTTTCTCTCAGAGCAGCTCTGGTGATGTTCATGTTTATGCAGACGCTGAAAACACCATTAGCGTCGTGTGTACTTCAGTATGTAGTAGATAAAACGGCGCCACTCAGACATGCAGATTATTTATATAGCAGTCTCTTTGCGCTTTAATATTCACAGACACATATTATATCTACTTTTTATTTATCCATCCATCAGACTGCGCGCTTTACGCGACATCCGCGTTATACTGTAAATTCCATGTTCACGACTGCACTGGAATTCCCTCTGCATCACGGAAATCATACGGCCTGAACTTATAACTTGTTATAAATGCGACATACCTTCATCTGCACGGAGGGATGGTGTTCGCGAATATGAGTGAACATGTTGGATGTATTGCATCCTTTTGCAGCCACTTTGCATCCACATTTTTTGCAAATTGGATATCCGTCCTCAAGGACAACCTCGCGTTAGTTTTTTTTATATCGGAAGTATTCCCATACTGCAGGTTTTAACTTCTTTTTGGGGGGATGGAGATTAGATATAATCTGTCTCTGCCATTTTCTCTGCTGCACGTGTGTGTAGGCAGCCAAGTGAAAAGAAGCTGCATATGTGCAGGTGAGATTTTTTTTTTCATTCATTTTTTTTAACAACTGTAGATATGCAAATGTTCACGGTATGATAACCGTGCACATTCAAATCACAGTGTTTGCCATACATTGATTTATTTGTGGCGGACCACCACAAATAGATTTTCCAAAAGGCTTTGAATTTGTTGAATAAACATGAGCACTGCACGTTTCAAAATCAAAATGTGGCACGGGTGTTTTTATATAAATTTATCTTTTTTTGAAGGGAACCAATTGTCTTCAGAAAAGTTTTGTCATTTTCATGTAATCTTTCCTATAATACCTGATAAAGCAGCGTTCATGAGCGCAGCGCTGCTTTGATTACAGCCGTTCTCGGGACAGTATGTGGAAAATAATGTGTTTTTTTAACTTTAAACCGCATAAACACATTTCATTACACCAAATACACAAAATAATGTTCTTTTTAGCAGCATCATATGACCCCTTTAAAGGTTACCACCAAGACATCTCACAAGTATGAATTACCTTAAGCATCTACCATGTCGAGAACTAAACGGAAAAATTACCACTAAAAATTAGGGATGCACCGATACCGATACCGCTATCGGTAACGGGCCTGATACTGAGCTCCTGTACTTGTACTTGTACTCGTTAAAATGCCCCGATACCAAACGCCGATACCACACAGCATGTGATAAGTGCCATATTCAGACAAAGAAACACCGACAACAGAACAGCAGAATGGAGTTAAGGATGTCTACTATGAAGTATATGTATGCAATGAATATAATGTTAAACATTCAGTATTAACGCCTGTATAGCTGATGTGCGCAAGCTGATGAGCAAAGCACGCTGAGTGGATTGAGCGCGCTGCGGCGCAGATGCGCGAGCTTGTCGAGTGAATATACCTTTCTCACAGACATCACTGGAAAGTTTGTAGTTCGGTCGGATATTTAAAAAAAAAAGTAAGTAAAACAATGCACAAGTTACTTAACGGTAGGGAGAGAGAGAGAGAAAGAGAGAGAGACAGAAAGAGAGAGAGAGCGTGCGCAATTCTGTTGTGTGATCTTTGATGTTCACTCACTTGTTCACTCACTTATTTGGATTAAAACTAAATCGTAAAAATAAGACCATTTATAGGGGCATTCACTATAAACATCATTTATTTTCAACCTTAGGCATACACGACTGTCTAGCGAAAGTGAATCTAGCAGCCTGTGTGAAATGCGCTAGACTGTACTATTCTGCACCAGTACAAATACGTGCACGCGTTGCGCATGTTTTGCTTGCTTGAGTGTTTCTGCATTACATGAGTGGCTTTGGAATATAAATCGCAGCACGTTTCAGATGAAAAAACGCGACTTCTATTTCTGAAAATATCACAGTTAGGAGATTTATAACGAGTGGTTCCCTGCATTATTACAGCAAAGCGCGTGATTACAGTACTAAACCGCTGCTCTAATGCTATTAAATTAAAGATGATGTACCATAGAGCAAAAAAATGAACAGTAAAAGTAACAAAAACTTGTAAAATACATTTTAATGGGCATAATTAAGTGTGAAAATAACCGAAGGATATACAGTGAAACCAAAAATGATTCAGAGACCAGATATAATTTTTGATATTTTTTTACTAGTGGGTGCAGGACACTATAGTTCATTTATGTAAGTGAGGATAGCAAAATAAAGTAAACTGTGACAAATCATACCCAAAAATTCTTCATACAGTGGACTACCAGTAAAATTGATACAAATTTGGGTCCAAAAATTATTCAGACCGAGTCTGGGAAAAAAACTGAAGTTCAGGTTTTCATGAACCTGGGTGACAGCATGCCCAGGAGACTACAGGCTGTCATTGAGGCTAAGGGTTGCCCGACAAAGTATTCATAGTTGTGTAAATACTGTCATACTAACAGCTGTCTGAATTATTTTGGTTGATTGTAATCTATTACATACCTTTCTATCAGAATTATCTAGCATTATCAAGATGAATTTGTTCTGACACAGTTTAACTCTGAGTTCTTGTCATGTTTTATTACCATTTTCTAAACTATAACGAATAAACTGTGATAATGTGAGAAATGTTGAAGGTGTCTGAATAAATTTTGGTTTGACTGTATCTATTTGATAAATGAAGTTAACCAACTAACATTATACATACCCTTTTGGTTTCTGTACCCAATATTTAAAAAATTTACAAATGTAATAAAAATATAGGTATCGGCATCGGTATCGGCAAGTACCAAAAATAAAAGTATCGGTATCGGGCGAGTACTGGAAAAAGTGGTATCGGTGCATCCCTAAAAATAACTAAA
>NW_015639013.1:146884-147661 GCF_001515625.1 Sinocyclocheilus rhinocerous
TTAACTCTGAGTTCTTGTTATATTTTATTACCATTTTCTAATGTGAGAAATGTTGAAGGTGTCTGAATAAATTTTGGTTTGACTGTATCTATTTGATAAATGAAGTTAACCAACTAACATTATACATACTATTTTGGTTTCTGTACCCAATATTTTAAAAATGTACAAATGCAATAAAAATATTGGTATCGGTACGCGGTATCGGCAAGTACCAAAAATAAAAGTATCGGTATCGGGCGAGTACTGGAAAAAGTGGCATCCCTACTAAAAATATAAAAATCTATTGCATAATTAAACTATAAATCTGTTTGAACCTCTTTGAGACAAAAACCATCATGAGAACACCACAACATGATTTGTACCGTTACAACTCTACGTGCAACCCTACTTCTCACGCTCTCGCAGCAACCTTATTCATTCTGCTGTGAATTCAAACGCTTCTCACTGGATCTTGCATAGGACTGCACGATATTGGAAAGAACTCACATTGCGATATATATTTTTTCTGCGATATGGAAAAAAAATCAGATGACTTCAATAGCTCTATTTGGAAAAAAAAATAATCAGTGACGGGGGTGATTTTGTCGGCGAGTAAATCAGCATAGGAAATAAACAAATGACAAGCGTAGATAAATAACAGAACAAAGATACAAATGAAATAAGCAGTGCTTTATATTTTTCAGGTAAGGCTAACAGTATTCAGGTACAGAAATTTAATAATCAAATGTAAAATAACACTGCATAGTTTTCACTATAAATTAAATCTAACAAATCTGT
>NW_015639013.1:147822-152643 GCF_001515625.1 Sinocyclocheilus rhinocerous
TAACCCAACTATGACGACTTCCGCTGCTGAGAAACCCGGAAATGTGAAAAAGGTCCATAGCGCAGAACTGCAATGGAGCCCTAAAGCTGTACTGTTTACAGTTTAAGACCACACTTATGCAATGTGTGGGCGACCATGTATGTTTAAAGAGATAGCATACCCAAAAACTAGGGCTGCACGATATTGGAAAAAAACTCACATTGCGATATTTTTTTTCTGCGATATATATTGCGATAGGGAAAAAAAATCAGATGACTTCAATAGCTCTATTTGGAAAAAAAATTATCAATGACTGGGGTGATTTTGTAGGCGAGTAAATCAGCATAGGAAATAAACAAATTACAAGCATAGATAAATAACAGAACAAAGATACAAATGAAATAAGCAGTGCTTTATATTTTTCAGGTAAGGCTAACAGTATTCAGGTACAGAAATTTAATAATCAAATGTAAAATAACACTGCATAGTTTTCACTATAAATTAAATCTAACAAATCTGTGTTAAAGCCACAAAAGTGAGTTTTGTTGTTTGATTAACGTTCATGACAGAGAAAGCAGCAGGAACATTAAACTGCTGTTACACATCCATTTTCTTTCTCAATTGTTTCCCTTCGCCTAAGCCATAAGCAACTGTGTTTACAAGGATACTTGCAGAGCACGGTATTTCAGGCACAAATAGATGCAGAAGTGAACAGAATTCAGTGTTCATGTGCATCTGCGTGGCTCTCACCGAGAGTCCAGTGTAGACAGACTTTGGGGCCGTTCACATGTCGTGCCTAAAAACGCGTGGAAAACGCCAGCCACGCCGCGCCGCTTTCTCCTTCTTTCCAAAGCGCTCGGGAGCTTGCGCTTTCGCGGCGTCTGCCGTTGCTTAAGCGACTGTGACCTGCACTTTCCACGACGACGCGGAAGTTTCAACAAAGGATAAATGGATTTCCAGCACTGAAAATCACTTGCAGTAGCTCTGCTACTAAATTTATTTAAAATGGATATCTCTGTACAGCTGTCGCGTCAACCGTGTCTGTGTGTAAGCAAAGAAAACAATAAGTATAAATATAACGATCAGTATACTAAACATCGCACATCCTGCGATGTGACTATCGCGGATTCGCACATCGCGATATCTATGCTGAAACGATATATCGTGCAGCCCTAATCTTGCAGCACTGTGCAGTAACAGTGTCGCGAGATCAGCATTGGTTCCCAAGTAAACCTGTTCTGAGCTTGGACCAGTTTGCTTGTACGGCACTGCACTCAATTATTGGTCTGAGCTGATAAACGGTCCACGTTGCACAGCTCTAAAGAGTAGCGCGGTTTCGTTACTCTTTTGTTTTGTTTGCCGTTTGATGTTTCTCTTGTGCAACAGAAATGGCAGCGCTTATGAGTTGAGGAACCCTCACAAAATTTAGTCACACTGGCGAGAAAAAAAGGTCACAGTCTGGAGCCCTGAATAATGAGGTAAAGTAGGTACCAACTTCCGGGTCACACAGACTTTAAAACAACCAGATTAATTGCAAATTCAAATTCTGTGTTATTAAAGTTTACTAGCAAATACTAAAACACAATGCTAGCTAGCCAGTAAATCAAATATGCTTAGTGTAAGATAGCTAACACCATTTCATTGACAATTTAAGAGGCTAGCAATCATGGTGCTGGCTTTCTCAACTGTGATACTGTTTCTTCTGTCTTCTGCTAGCCAGTTTTCTGTCAAGAGCCGCTTTTCCACCGAAATTACCTGGAACAATTTGTCCCAGGAACTTTTGTTTTCCCCAGACCTGTTGCTGTCTGCGTTTCCATCGTGGTCTAAAGTACAGAGAAGATTAGGGAAATAGTCTGGTTACGTAGGACTGCGTGCGTTTCTCAATAACAAGTATGCAAATTTCGGACTTGCGCCCTTGGTATTTAGGTCTTCGTTCGACTCGGGAGTGTGAACTCCCGCGGACAGGACGACGCAAGTCCGGTAATTCTGCAAACAGCAGTGTATCTGAAAACGTCAGTCAGCTCGCCTTGGCTACTGCAATTTTACTCACTGTATTTACAAATGAATGACGAAATGTGATATCAAACACCACTGCCTCTTTTCATTTTCATTTAAACATATTAATAGCCACATAAATGTAGTTCAGGGAACATACATACATTACAATGAAACTAAATATTATATCAAACAGTATCTTTTCATTTTCATTTTAAAATATTAATAGATTAATAACGAATTATATATTATGTTTAACCACTACAGAGACATCAGAGCCAGCGGCAAATGTCAGAAGGACTAGCCGAGTTGAGGCTGCTCTCGTCGGAAACATGAGCACTGAGCGCCCGCTTATCGCGTGGAGCTCACGTCTCCAAAATCGGTGAAGCACATTTTCAAATAGGCGCTGTCTTTATAAATAAACAGCAGATTTGAGTTTTAAACAACTACATTCTCGCCTGAAATACTTTTAAAACTACATTTCATGACACAATAACAGTAATATTTTTTAAAAAATATGCGAATATATGGTGGTTGAAATACAATGCTGCGTGAACTCAACCAATCAGCGTGCTCAGCACCCAAGTCCCACCCCCGAAAGTTACGGACCTTTGAAAAAGTACTCGCGAGCAGGGACTTTCTGAGGGGCACCCAGAACTTTATTTAGATCCTGGTTCCTGCGGTGGAAATACACTGAGTACCGGCCCAAAGTCCCTAGTTCCTGGGGAAAGTTCCTGCGGTGGAAACGGGGCTAAGAACGTTGGTTATAGTTTGATTTAGCATGCTGATTGAGGAGTGTTCATCTATTCATTTGGCCTATTTATATTCATTTGTAAGATTCATCTATTCATATCAGGGTTTCACACATCAGGGTTGCAATGAGATGCATTCATTAGATCACTCACTGATGTCATGAGTTGATAGAAGCACAGCTGCATAAAAGAGCATGTCGGAGCTTGTCTCCATTATGAGCTCAACAGTCAAACCTGACTGGGTGTTTCTCAAGAGCAGTTCCTCCCAATCAACCTGATCTTGGACTATTAATGTATTTTAATGCCCTGTAACGGGGATGTGGTTTTTCCCTATTTATATGGATTTTCGTATTTTCCAACCTGATATCGCCCAGCTATAATTGTGAATTGTGTGATTTTAGTCATATCTCTCACCCCTTGTTTTGTGATTTTTTTTTTTCAGTATCAGAGTTTGATGTGGCACTTGAGGGCAATAACTGTTTTATTTGGCTTTATCCTTTTAGCTAACTTAACAATGTTTCAAAGATCTAGCTATAGGCTGTATCATAGACTGATATTTGCTCATCATTAGGGATGGGTACCGAAACCTGGTATTTAATCGGTCCCGGGGCTAAATTATGAAAGACCGGAGTATCAATAAGCTCTGACGTTAACGGTTCTGCTATCGGTACTGGAAAAATTAATAAAACACACATACATTTGTTATCGCTATATATACATTATCTTGTAAATTCTATCTCACCAGAGTTGCCAGCTGTTTTTCAAACATTTGTGCATTTTTGCTATTCCCAATTCAGAAGCGAGATCGCGCCCACGCGGAGGAGTTTCAGCACGCGCAACATGAAAGCCCTGTTTAATTATGATAGAAGAGAGAACTAAACATTCAAACATCTGCTTACACTTTAGGCCTGTGGCTGTTTTATTAAGCTAATTTTATTTTTTTATGTCGATTTTGGCTTCTAAGGATTATACAAAAGAAGACATGAGGTAAAGCTATTAAAAACTAGCTGCGTTTCGTATTGCGCAACTTCTTTCCCTTCACAGCCGTGCGCATTCTTTCCTCCCTAAAACCCAAACTTAACATCAGAATCAGCTCAATCGGTGATTGTTGTAAGATGCCGTCTTTACTGTTGCTAAATTGCGGGACATGTTTGATAATAAAATGTTGAAAGCACAATCCGCACAAGAGACGCTCTTCCTCAGGCTGAAATGGTAGTAATACCGTTAAAACCTTAACGATACCCATCCCTACTCATCATAGACCTGTGTGGTGGCACTGGCATGTGATTTTTATTTATTTATTTTTACTTATTTTTAAATAAAATGCTCAAAAAGCATTTTGTCGTGGTATTGATTCAGTATTGGTATCATGGTATTTTAGTCACATCATATTGTTGTCGTAATTTTGGTATTGTGACAACACTAGTAAGTAGACAAGTATTCAAGTGCAAAGACCACAAGTGTGGGTATTTGGACAACCCCTGTAGCTTCTATCAACACAGCACAAGCTAGCAGTGAGCAATGCCATTTAGCGGCTGCTAACTGATCACATGCCTTCTCCAAACTAGTGTAGAGGTGCTCGATACCACTTTTTCATGTCCGATACAGATACAAGCCCATTACACCAAACTTTTACTCTTCAGATCGTTCAGTGAGTTATTCATATGTAATCCATATGAATTAAGTGGATTAAAGTATTCAGAAAATCACTTTGTGATAAACAAAATGTAATTTAGACATTTATTCACATATGAATAATTTATTCACAATATACATTGATCAGCACTAGGGTTGTGACGGTGAGGAAATTTTCCCACCGGTTAATCGACGTGTGACAACACCGATAATATCGGTATCACCGCGGGGGCAGGGGTGTTCCCTTTTTTCCTCGCTTTCCTTCGCTTTTAAATAGCTTGTAAAAGTGGTGTGCACATTTTACTTTCACTTTCAAATAGCGGCAATTCGGAGTAAAGCAATTGTTCGTTTTTAGTTTGTTTGAATTTTCCCTCTTTTCTCGCTTTCAAATAGCTTAAAAGTGACATTTTACTTTCACTTTCGAATTAGCGGCAATTCGGCATCAATTGCTTGAATACAA
>NW_015639013.1:153592-157627 GCF_001515625.1 Sinocyclocheilus rhinocerous
GTTAATCGACGTGTGACAACACCGGTAATACCGGTATCACCGCGGGGGCGGGGCGTTCCCTCTTTTCCTCGCTTTCCTTCGCTTTTAAATAGCTTGTAAAAGCGGCGTGCGCATTTTACTTTCACTTTGAAATAGCGGCAATTCGGCGTAAAGCAATTGTTCAGCAATTGTTCGTTTGAATTTTCCCTCTTTTCCTTGCTTTCCTTCGCTTTTAAATAGCTTGTAAAAGTGGTGTGTACATTTTACTTTCACTTTCAAATAGCGGCAATTCGGAGTAAAGCAATTGTTCGTTTTTAGTTCGTTTGAATTTTCCCTCTTTTCCTCGCTTTCCTTCGCTTTTAAATAGCTTGTAAAAGTGGTGTGCACATTTTACTTTCACTTTCAAATAGCGGCAATTCGGAGTAAAGCAATTGTTCGTTTTTAGTTTGTTTGAATTTTCCCTCTTTTCCTCACTTTCCTTCACTTTTAAATAGCTTAAAAGCGCCGTGCGCATTTTACTTTCACTTTTGAATTCACAGTTCGGCGTCAATTGCTTGAATGCAGCAACAAAATACTACGTCAAACTCACTTTAGCGTATATATATAAAACATATAACTTTTATTAAAACAAATAAAAATACGCCATGCTATAGGGCAGGCTATGCCTAATAACGAATGTCAAATAAAATAAATAAATGACACAAAGTTTAAATAAAGTAAAAATCGGCAAACACTGTGGAACCATTTAAATAAGAAACGAATGTTTTAAAAAAACTTCCAAAATCACCTTACATAAACGGCAAAAGTCAACAGGCTTTTCAAAATCCAAAATATTGCCAAACAGGCGCTTTTGCATCTAGTTTCGAAACTAAATCATCCGCCATCATCTTGTCTTAGTACTATACAAAATCAAAACGATGGTGGGGGTCGGTGACGCGGTGGGCAAGTGACGTAACCGGTGTTGCGGCTTAACCACCGTCAGCACCGTCTATCGCCGCAAGCCTAATCAGCACACATTTCGCACATCAGATGTGGTCAACGAAAGCTCAACCCTGCTTTACTGACATGCGAGAAGAAACCTCAGCGCAGCTTCAGTAAGATTTCAGTTTTTCCTGCATGTTGGTTTCATCACATGACTGAGATTTGGTTAAAAAATTTTATTCAAATAGTAATAAGCAATGAAGCAGGTTTTTCCCTACTAGGGCTGCACGATTGACAAAAATTTGGTCGATTATTCCCTTGAAATTGTAATTGCAAATATTAATTACGATTATCACAATTTACATTGAATGATGTTTATACCATTGTTTGATGCAACTGCATGCCGTATTTTTATATGAAAATAAACAAGCTGAAAACACTCTAACTGAAAAACCTTTAGTGCTTTTCTATAGTATTAAGCCTCAAATGTCAAGTATACATCGGATTGGTTTCTTCTTTAAATTATAAAAAAGTAAAAATATGAATGGTATTATAATGTTATACTAAAACTAAAACAATGGAAAAACCCTTAAGATAACATGTAGAAAGAAAAAAACATATCTTAAGCGTGCAGAATACCATGAGTCGACTTTGAACGATTAATTGCCGCTTTGAACGATTATGTAATTATGGCATCCATAATTGTAATTGCGATTAGAAATTCGATTAATTGTGCAGCCCTAGTCCCTACTATACTATTTTACACACACATACATACATACACACACACCCTTCTTGTTTACAAATCCGAACTAAGTCCATACATCCAATTTAAACGCAGACGGGGCTTTCCTGATAACTTTCCACAATGCTGCCCTCTTTATTGTACTAACTTACTGCATGCTGAAAGTGACCCAGCTGACCTCACCAGAAAAAAACTCAACATCACCATCTAGTGGATTGTAAAGAAATTGATTTTATTAATCTACCAAATAATATAATAAAAGATCGATACTTGGAGTCAGTGTATCGATACAGTATTGCCGCGGAAAATATCGCGATACTATGCTGTATCGATTTTTTCCCCCACCCCTAATATAATATTTTCGGTGCATCCCTACTTACATCCCCTTCTTGTTTACAAATCCGAACTAAGTCCATACATCCAATTTAAACGCAGACGGGGCTTTCCTGATAACTTTCCACAATGCTGCCCTCTTTATTGTACTAACTTACTGCATGCTGAAAGTGACCCAGCTGACCTCACCAGAAAAAAACTCAACATCACCATCTAGTGGATTGTAAAGAAATTGATTTTATTAATCTACCAAATAATATAATAAAAGATCGATACTTGGAGTCAGTGTATCGATACAGTATTGCCGCGGAAAATATCGCGATACTATGCTGTATCGATTTTTTCCCCCACCCCTAATATACAGGGCTCCAAACAAAAAAATAGATTAAGGAGCCATTGGCTCATATAAGAAAAAGATTTTAGGCGCCAAATTATTTTTTTAGGTGCCAAAGAATAAACATGTTTTATTTATTTTATTATTATTTTTCAACATTTCAATCATACTTTCATGTGTTTGTCTCATCTGTTCTTGAATTTATCAGCATTTTTAATCCATCTTGTAGATGGCCTGGGAATTAAGGTTCACTTAAAGTGGGAACTTCTTTTCCAACTTGAAATATACAGTCACAAAGAATTGTTCATGACACAGAATCTGTACCAATATCATGGACCATAAGCATCACTTGGCCACTGAGTGTAGTTTGGGCTCCTCCTCAGTGCATCCTATAAGTGTTGTCATATGTCTTTCACACATTCAGTCTGTTTTTCTTCATTAGTAAAATGCAATTTTGTAGTCAAAATGCTCTTCTTTATAGTTATTTTTCTAGCTGACTGATGAGCTTGTGGACACCGAATGGTTATTCTGAGGTAAATGTATAATTACGTTGCAATGTTTACAAGCTTTACAGGTTTTCGCAGTTTGAAACACTGAATGAGCTTTTACATGAGACATTTCAGTAAGTTGTACTGTAGGCTTCTTATAAAATAGGCTACGTTTTGATGTTAATTCATGTTCATTATGTACTATAGTAGTAAAGAGAAAGATTAAATGGGTTCACTTGTCACTTGAACAGAGGCGCTAAAGCGATCGTGCCTGCTGCATTAAAGAGCGCCAAAACAATGTATTTATTGTTTGAATTTCGTTATAATTTGGCATAATTTTAAAGCTGATAATGTTACTTTGTTTATTAAAAAGTAACAAAGCTTTTTGCGATTAATGGACGGCAAGTGTGCTTCAAATAATATGAAGTTCACGCATTAACAGAACACAGCATATAGACTAAGATCTTGATAAGAAGAAGCCATATTAGTAATGATTATAAACGTTAACGATATTGCCAATATCCACACAGCTAAATGATGCGATCGCAAAACAATCAGAAAAAAGGCATTACATGCAAATCTTTAAGTCATAGCATGTAAATATATATAGTCGCCAGTGGCGACTTCAGCAAAAACTTCACTCGCAAATTAATATTTTTGGCCGCAAATGTGACCGTTTTAGCCGCAGTCTGGTCTGGAGCCCTGTATGTGTATATATATATACAGTATCTCACAGAAGTGAGTACACCCCTTGTAGCAAAGTGTCATTTCTTCAGTGTTGTCACATGAAAAGATATAATAAAATATTTACAAAAATGTGAGGGGTGTACTCACTACTGTGAGATACTGTATATATGATTCCATCAAATCAGCTTATCTTTGTAAAATGGCACAGTATTATATTATGATATTATGATAATTAAGCACTATTTAATGATAGAATTTTAGGGATTAGAACTAGTGAATTGAAATTTTTTTTTTATAACTCATCCGTTTAAATTATATAATTAAGGGCGTGGCTACTTGAGTGACAGGTGGATTGCTGCTGCTGTCACTACCGTCGAGCTAGTTTCAGCAACCAGCTCCCGCCTCTTTGCCCATTTTCGATTATCTGGGAGTGACGCGCTGCCAAGATGGCGACGGCCGGCTCCGCCAACTTTGAGCTTCAAAAACGCTCCTCAGAAACCTATGGGTGACGTCACGGACACTACGTCCATGTTTTTATACAGTCTATG
>NW_015639013.1:157864-159717 GCF_001515625.1 Sinocyclocheilus rhinocerous
CTATATAGCTAATTTTGCCCTTCATGACAACTGTGAGGGTAGTGAATTGAAATTTTTTTTTTATAACTCATCCGTTTAAATTATATAATTAAGGGCGTGGCTACTTGAGTGACAGGTGGATTGCTGCTGCTGTCACTACCGTCGAGCTAGTTTCAGCAACCAGCTCCCGCCTCTTTGCCCATTTTCGATTATCCGGGAGTGACGCGCTGCCAAGATGGCGACGGCCGGCTCCGCCAACTTTGAGCTTCAAAAACGCTCCTCAGAAACCTATGGGTGACGTCACGGACACTACGTCCATGTTTTTATACAGTCTATGACTGGTGGTGATACTTAAGATATTGTTGGTCATTCAGGGTTCCTTAAAAAAAATAGATAATATATAATAGTAATAATTATTAAAAGATAATACTGCTAATTCTACTACTAATAACAACATACAGCGCACTAAGAATTGATGAGCTACTGGGTTCATGAATATTAATCACGCTGTCAGCGTTTGCTCTAACTGACTTGCTGAAATCAAAACAGGGACAGTAATAGATGAGCGTCAACCAATGGGATTGCCGTTTGCGCATTAGTTCCGCCTACTACCAGAAAACTGGCATATCTTCTGCTTGTTCTTAAAAGCTGAATAATTCTAAATGAACTCGTTTACATTTAACGCGTCGAATCAGTGTGGTATGTAAGACTCTTGCTCTCTCTCTTTGCATGTGTGAGAAACAGCGTTATCAGCAAAGCGACGGCGAGTCATGTGCCTTTACACTAGAGTTTACGTTACGTCAAATACAGGTACGCTGCGCATCCATTGAGTTTAATTAAAATAGTACAGATTACTAGACGGAGAGCGAAACAAGCACTCAGAGTGTTCAGCAAGTAAAATATATCTATGCTAAACTTGTAATTAGCCTCTAACACACACACTGGCGAGTAAAATCTAAGAATTTATTAGCTAATCACTAACGATAGACATTATTTAGTCACCCTGAAGATTTAGTCGCATATGCAAGTGATTTACTCGCAATGTAGAGGGTTGATAGATTAGACATGACAGTATCAGGTTTTCAAGATCACGATATTTGCTAAGGCTTTTAACACGGTATATGGTATTATTACATTTAGGGCTGGGTATCGATTCAGATGTCCCGATTCGATTCGATTTCGATTCGCAAGCTTTCGATTCGATTCTCTATTTTTTTTATTACATTCAGTGAATATAGTTTTAATACAAATGCTATTGATATTTCTAAAAAAATATCAGTTTACAAATGGTGAATTAATAAAAACAAATTAAGAACCTCATGCCTGTATTTTAAACCTATTATTTGTTTTTGTATAGGGTCCTTTTTTAAACAATAATAGGGCCCTATAAAATGTTCTTAATTTTTCTGGTAATCAGATGAAGGCATAAAACATTCATTTAATTTATCCTAATCAAATGAAAATTAAACCTTTTTATTTTTATTCAAACAAAGTGCTGCACAACAGAGGTTTACTGTTAAAATTAAAAAGAAAACAGATGTGATTATTCCTTTAAAAATAAAGATTTATTAATATTTATAAGAAGTAGTAGCATTGATTCTTAAGACTGCTAAATAGTAATATATTCTGACAGTTTCTTAACGTTAAACTAAACTTTTATTTTGACGGGTTGCCGTAAAGAACTTCCAGCTGCTGTGTATGTGACATGACGGTAGATTTCTCAAATGAAACGGTAAATGCTAATGAAGTGACTCTCAGAGCAGCTGGAGATGACATTCGTGTTCATATCATCATATAGTGAGACGGCAGAAGCTGAAAACACCGCGAGCGTCATCCGCGCTTCAGTATGTGTGTAGTAAACAAAACAGTGCGCC
>NW_015639013.1:159909-160894 GCF_001515625.1 Sinocyclocheilus rhinocerous
TCATATTTGTCCGTCTAAAAATGCGCTGAATATGCATCTGTGTGAATGGCTTGGTTTCAGTTTTCACCTAATCAAGATCTTCTCCGCATTGAGCTTCTATATTTCTCTAATATTTTGAATGCATAACACAGCAGTGGCGCATCTCATGGGCTAGACTAACAAAACATTAAAATGCAACACCGCACTTACATCATTATCACCGCATCTCGTGCTCCACTGATGACGCTCCCTGACACATTCCTAACATTCAAATGCAAATTTTTATTTTAAATCTCCTCATCACAGGCAGGCACAGCACTCAATTCAGCTTGTGTTCGTGTTTGTGTGTGCTGTCTGCGTCACTCATAGCACGTGCCTGTGTTCATGTTTGTGTGTGCTGTCTGCGTCACTCATAGCACATGGCTATATCGTGCACTATGTCGAACATTTTTTATATCGTTATCGAAGAAGGTGTACCATCGATAAATATCGATACCGTTTTATCGCCCAGGCCTAGTTGAACCGTTCCACCCCTACTTATAATGCATTGTACAATCTCATGAATAATTGTAACTGCAATTAATACATCATAACACTTATCAATTCATTGTTACGGTCGTGGCCTAATGGTTAGAGAGTCTGACATGTAACCATAAGGTCGTGGGTTCGAGTCTCTGTACCGGCAGGGATTGTAGGTGGGTAGTGAATGAATAGCACTCTCTTCCACCTTCAATACCATGACTGAGGTGAGACCCATGAGCAAGGCACCGAATCCCCAACTGCTTCCCGGGCGCCACAGCAAAAAATGGCTGCCCACTGCTCCCGGTGTGTGTTCACGGTGTGTGTGTGTGTGCACTAGGATGGGATAAATGCAGAACACAAATTCTAAGTATGGGACACCATACTTGGCCCAAACGTAACGTCACTTTTTTATTACGACAAGATATAATGTATCACAACGCACATTATGAATAATTATTCCACCTTTATTTGACCCTCTAACTCT
>NW_015639014.1:0-1821 GCF_001515625.1 Sinocyclocheilus rhinocerous
AGGCGTCATTTGGAGCGATGGACTTCACCCCACCACGGCCAGGGGCATTAGCTGAAATGGTAGAGTGCTCGCTTAGCATGCAAGAGGAAGCGGGATTGATGCCCTCATTCTCCAAGTTGAGTCCTACCCTGTTACGCTCACTTCTCTACGAGAGTCCTACCCTGTTACGCTCACTTCTCTAAAGAAACAGACCGTGTGTTGAAGTGACATTAACTACATGAGCTTTTGGGGCTCACTGCTGCTAAAATGTATTTCGGACAGGGTCCTGCGCAAATTGGTGGCAAAACAGGTCACACCATGATTTGAACGAGGATCGCTGGATTCAGAGTGCTTACCATTACACCATGGAACCTTGACAGGAGAAGCCTTTGCTCACAGGGCCGCAAAGACTGAATCACTTACAGGCTCGCCAGCAGCACCACCACCAAACTTGTGTTTTTTTTCTTTTCCTGCCGCTAGAAAGCACAAAGGTTCCACAAAGATTTGAACTCGGATTGCTGGAATCAAAGCACAGAGTGCTTTTTTTTTCACATCAAATGTAATATTTTCTTAAAAAACATATGATGAGAGGTCATCGAAAATACATTACGCCTCTCACAAGGACAGAGATTAACATTCCAATTAAAATCAAATTAAAAACAGACATTCATATGAATAAAAATATATTTTTCTTCCACATTATTCCATTCCTGGTATTGCAATATTAAACTCCATGAAAACTGAGTAAACCTCTGAAGAAAAAGCCTTATCAAATTCCTTATTTTTTTGTTCCTGTTTAAAATAACTATTCAAACATTCTATATACATTTCCCAACGCCTTTTAAACAAACACCACACATCAAGTATAATTTTGTTTTGTTTTGCGATCACTCTTCTTTCCCAGATGGCTTTTTTCATTAGCATTACAAACAGATTGATCACCTTTTTGTTTCTTTTCCCACCCTTCCCACCCTATCTTATTCCACTCTGTAACTTCTCCATTTTGCTCCCCTCCCAGGTTTACAATAATAGTATTAATAGTATTATTAAAATCCTTCAATGCTCTACAGTATAAAATCACATGTAACCTTCATCTTCCTCACTGCATACTTTGCATGTGGCACTTTGTTCCATTGATCAGAGTCCAAAGCGCTAACCATTACACCATGGAACCTTTGCAGGAGCAGCCTTTGCTCACAGGGCCACAAAGACTAAATCACGTACAGGCTCGCCACCAGCACCACCACCAAAGTTTTTCTTTTTTTCTTTTCCTGCAGCAAGAAAGCACACAGGTTCCACCAAGATTTGAACTCGGATCGCTGGATTCAAAGCCCAGAGTGCTAACCATTACACCATTGAACCAACACGGCTTCGTTGGTGGCCGACTGGGAGGCAGATAGAGCTGTGACTGTGGGGAAGCAGTTAGACAGAGGGGCTGGAACCCAGTGATTAGTGATTGGTTACTGGCCCCCTCGAACAATAGGAAAAGACTGGTGGCATCTGCCGAAACCCGGGATCTAACCAGGAACCTTTGGATTTTCAGTCTAACGCTCTACCAAATGAGCTCTTTTGGCCACAACTGCACACTGTTTTGACAGTGGGTATGTCCGTGAGACCACCTGTCAATTTGCATAAAGACCAGAGCTGAGCTCCCAGAGAACAAAAGAGGCTGGCCCGTAAGGGGATCGAACCCGCGACCTTGGCGTTATTAGCACCACGCTCTAACCAACTGAGCTAACCGGCCTGGCTTTGCTTGGACTTCTGCCCGCTTTCTAAAACCTTTCTAATTGTTTGTGAACCTAAAGAGAAAATTGTGCTTAAGGGCCAAACCTCACTATGGGC
>NW_015639014.1:4770-9054 GCF_001515625.1 Sinocyclocheilus rhinocerous
ATTACACCATTGAACCTTTGCAGGGGCAGCCTTTTCTCACAGGGCCACAAAGACTAAATCTCTTACAGGCTCGCCAACAGCACCACCACCAAAGTTTTTCTTTTTTTCTTTTCCTGCAGCAAGAAAGTACACAGGTTCCACCAAGATTAGAACTCGGATCGCTGTATTGAAAGCTCAGAGTGCTAACCATTACACCATTGAACCAACATTGCTTCGGTGGTGGCCGACTGGGAGGCAGATAGAGCTGTGACTGTGGGGAAGCAGTTAGACAGAGGGGCTGGAACCCAGTGATTAGTGATTGGTTACTGGCCCCCTCGAACAATAGGAAAAGACTGGTGGCATCTGCCGAAACCCGGGATCTAACCAGGGACCTTTAGATTTTCAGTCTAACGCTCTGCCAAATGAGCTCTTTTGGCCACAACTGCACACTGTTTTGACAGTGGGTATGTCCGTGAGACCACCTGTCAATTTCCATGAAGAGCTGAGCTGAGCTCCCAGAGAACAAAAGAGGCTGGCCCGTACGGGGATCGAACCCGCGACCTTGGCGTTATTAGCACCACGCTCTAACCAACTGAGCTAACCGGCCTGGCTTTGCTTGGACTTCTGCCCGCTTTCTAAAACCTTTCTAATTGTTTGTGAACCTAAAGAGAAAATTGTGCTTAAGCTCCAAACGTTACTATGGGCTCGTACGGGATTTGAACCCGAGACCTCTTGCACCCAAAGCGAGAATCATACCCCTAGACCAACGAGCCTGCCTGGGCAAGAGCCTAGCTGAGAGAAAAGAACAATTACAGCAACAACAAAAGAAGGAACATGAACTAACATGGAAGTAATCAAACACCTCGAGACAGTGTCAAAGGCAAACGAATGAAAGTTGGCCTCTGAATGGATTTAAAAATGGGGCTCAACCTAGCATGTAGAGGGATCTTGGGAGGACAGCTGAAACGGTCAGATGTCCCTTAGACATTAAGCCAGTGTGGGCAGTGTGGGAGGGGAGAAGTTGGCTGCACGACCTGAGTGATCCAAAGGTATCCTACGTAATACAGGAATCCACACACATATATACTTGGGTAACAAGACCAAGAAGGGCCTTAAAAAGAAAAGCACAATCTCTAGGTTAATTCTTCAACTTTATTACGGCCAGTGCAAAGGTGCAAGCACAGAGGTGAGATGGCCTCTTTTCTTCAAGCCCGTTATAATAGCGGTCGCTCTGCGAAGGCATCATTTGGAGCGATGGACTTTGTCCCACCACGGCCAGGGGAATTAGCTGAAATGGTAGCGCGCTCGCTTAGCATGCAAGAGGAAGTGGGATTGATTCCCTCATTCTCCAAGTTGAGTCCTACCCTGTTACGCTGACTTCTGTAAAGAAACAGACTGTGTGTTGAAGCGACGTTAACTACGTGAGCTTTTGGGGATCTCTGCTGCTAAAATGTATTTCGGACAGGGTCCTCCGCAAATTGGTGGCAAAACAGGTCCCACCAAGATTTGAACGAGGATCGCTGGATTCAGAGTGCTTACCATTACACCATGGAACCTTGACAGGAGCAGCCTTTGCTCACAGGGCCGCAAAGACTGAATCACTTACAGGCTCGCCAGCAGCACCACCACCAAACTTGTGCTTTTTTTCGTTTCCTGCCGCAAGAAAGCACACAGGTTCCATAAAGATTTGAACTCGGATTGCTGGATTCAAAGCCCAGAGTGCTTTTTTTTCACATCAACTGTAATATTTATTTAAAAAAACATATGATGAGAGGTCATCAAAAATATATTACGCCTCTCACAAAGACAGAGATTAACTTTTAACAAATTAAAAACAGACATTCATATGAATAAAAATATATTTTTCTTCCACATTATTCCATTCCTGGTATTGCAATATTAAACTCCATGAAAACTGAGTAAACCTATGAAGAAAAAGCCTTATCAAATTCCTTATTTTTTTGTTCCTGTTTAAAATAACTATTCAAACATTCTATATACATTTCCCAACGCCTTTTAAACAAACACCACACATCAAGTATAATTTTGTTTTGTTTTGCCATCACTCTTCTTTCCCAGATTCTTTCCTTCTTACCATTACACCATGGAACTTTGACAGGAGCAGCCTTTGCTCACAGGGCCACAAAGACTAAAACACTTACAGGCTCGCCAACAGCACCACCACCAAAGTTTTTCTTTTTTTCTTTTCCTGCCGCAAGAAAGCACACAGGTTCCACCAAGATTTGAACTCGGATCGCTGTATTCAAAGCCCAGAGTGCTAACCATTACACCATGGCTTCGATGGTGGCCGACTGGGAGGCAGATAGAGCTGTGACTGTGGGGAAGCAGTTAGACAGAGGGGCTGGAACCCAGTGATTAGTGATTGGTTACTGGCCCCCTCGAACAATAGGAAAAGACTGGTGGCATCTGCCGAAGAGCAGTCTTTGCTCACAGGGCCACAAAGACTAAATCACTTACAGGCTCGCCAACAGCACCACCACCAAAGTTGTGCTTTTTTTCTTTTCCTGCCGCAAGAAAGCACACAGGTTCCACCAAGATTTGAAATCAGATTGCTGTATTCAAAGCCCAGAGTGCAAACCATTACACCATGGAACCAACACGGCTTCGTTGGTGGCCGTCTGGGAGGCAGATAGCGCTGTGACTGTGGGGAAGCAGTTAGACAGAGGGGCTGGAACCCAGTGATTAGTGATTGGTTACTGGCCCCCTCGAACAATAGGAAAAGACTGGTGGCATCTGCCGAAACCCGGGATCTAACCAGGGACCTTTAGATTTTCAGTCTAACGCTCTACCAAATGAGCTCTTTTGACCACAACTGCACACTGTTTAGACAGCGGGTATGTCCGTGAGACCACCTCTCAATTTGCATGAAGAGCAGAGCTGAGCTCCCAGAAAACAAAAGAGGCTGGCCCGTACGGGGATCGAACCCACAACGTTATTAGCACCACGCTCTAACCAACTGAGCTAACCGGCCTGGTTTTGCTTGGGCTTCAGGCCGATTGACCAAAAACTTCCTGATTGTTCGTGAACCTAAAGAGAAAATAGCGCATAAGGTCCAAACCTCACTGTGGGCTCGTCCGGGATTTGAACCCGGGACGTCTCGCACCCAAAACGAGAATCATACCCCTAGACCAACGAGCCTGCCTGGGTAAGAGTCTAGCAGAGAGAAAAGAACAATTACAGCAACAACAAAAGAAGGAACATGAACTAACATGGAAGTAATCAAACACCTCGAGACAGTGTCAAAGGCTAACGTATGAAAGTTGGCCTCTGAATGGATTTAAAGATTGGGCTCAATCTAGCATGTAGAGGGATCTTGGGAGGAGAGCTGAAACCGTCAGATGTCCCTTAGACATTAAGCCAGTGTGGGCAGTGTGGGAGGGGAGAAGTTGGCTGCACGACCTGAGTGATCCAAAGGTATCCTACGTATTACAGGAATCCACACACATATATACTGGGGTAACAAGACCAAGAAGGGCCTTAAAAACAAAAGCACAATCTCTTGGTTAATTCTTCAACTTCATTACGGCCAGTGCAAAGGTGCATGCACAGAGGTGTGATGGCCTCTTTTCTTCAACCCCGTTATAATAGCGGTCGCTCTGCGAAGGCGTCATTTGGAGCGATGGACTTCACCCCACCACGGCCAGGGGAATTAGCTGAAATGGTAGCACGCTCGCTTAGCATGCAAGAGGAAGTGGGATTGATGCCCTCATTCTCCAAGTTGAGTCCTACCCTCCTACGTGGCAGAAAGTACAGACCTCAGATGAGAAACATCTGGAAAAAACATAAGTGGGGGCTTTCTTTACCATAACAAGACTTGAGAGGGGGGGCTTTCTCTCTAGGGAGAATTGTATGCACAAAGGAACCATTCTATGTATGGAATGTATGGAAAAGTCAGAACTGTATAAATAGAAGACAATATGATCATTCTGGAGATGTTCTCTGCAGAGCCTGCAGAGCTTATTCTCATTGTTGAAATAAAGTGTGTTTCTTCTGGCATCAAAAACCCAAGACTGAGTGTGATTTCTCAGAGCAGCGGAAAAAGACACAACAGATTGGCGACCACGAAGGGACAGGAAAAGAGCAGAAGAGTGGACGACCACTTTGGGCTGGCTGAGACGAACAATACAAACACGGTGGCCACCGAATAGGTAAGCAATTTTGCTTATATAATTCGTTTGTGTTGTTTGCCGGTCTGCCCTTGGTGGTAAGGACACTTAAAATCTGCTCTTCCAGAATTAAAAAATAAATAAATAACTAAAATAAAATAATATAAAAGGGGTTTTT
>NW_015639014.1:14211-37637 GCF_001515625.1 Sinocyclocheilus rhinocerous
CCCACCACGGTCAGGGGAATTAGCTGAAATGGTAGCGCGCTCGCTTAGCATGCAAGAGGAAGTGGGATTGATGCCCTCATTCTCCAAGTTGAGTCCTACCCTGTTTCGCTCACTTCTCTAAAGAAACAGACCGTGCGTTGAAGCGACATCAACTACGTGAACTTTTGGGGCTCACTGCTGCCAAAATGTATTTCGGAGAGGGTCCTGCGCAAATTGGTGGCAAAACAGGTCCCACTAAGATTTGAATGAGGATAGCTGGATTCAGAGTGCTAAACATTACACCATGGAACATTTACAGGAACAGCCTTTGCTCACAGGGCCGCAAAGACTGAATCACTTACAGGCTCGCCAGCAGCACCACCACCAAACTTGTGCTTTTTTTCTTTTCCTGCCGCAAGAAAGCACACAGGTTCCACAAAGATTTGAACTCGGATTGCTGGATTCAAAGCCCAGAGTGCTTTTTTTTCACATCAAATGTAATATTTTCTTAAAAAACATTTGATGAGAGGTCATCGAAAATACATTACGCCTCTCACAAGTAGAGAGATTAACATTCCAATTATAATCAAATTATAAACAGACATTCATATGAATAAAAATATATTTTTCTTCCACATTATTCCATTCCTGGTATTGCAATATTAAACTCCATGAAAACTGAGTAAACCTCTGAAGAAAAAGCCTTATCAAATTCCTTATTTTTTTGTTCCTGTTTAAAATAACTATTCAAACATTCTATGTAAATTCTATGTAAAAGCTTTGTTGGTTGCCGTCTGGGAAGCAGATAGCGCTGTGACTGTGGGGAAGCAGTTAGACAGAGGGGCTGGAACCCAGTGAATTTTGTTTACTGGCCTCCTCGAACAATAGGAAAAGACGGGTGTCACCTAGGATCTAACCAGAGACCTTTAGATTTTCAGTCTAACGCTCTACCTAATGAGCTCCTTTGGCCGCGACCTAACACTGTGTAGACAGCGGGTATTTCCGTGAGACCACCTGTCAATTTGCCTGAAGAGCAGAGCTGAGCTCCCAGAGAACAAAAGAGGCTAGCACGTACGGGGATCGAACCCACGACCTTGGCGTTATTAGCACTACGCTCTAACCAACTGAGCTAACCAGCCTAGTTTTGCCGGGACTTCTGCCCGATTGTTCGTGACCCTAAAGAGAGAATAGCGCTTAAGTTCCAAAACTCACCATTGGCTCGTCCGGGATTTGAACCCAGGACTTCTCGCACCCAAAGCGAGAATCATACCCCTAGAACAAAGAGCCTGCCTGGGAAAAAGCCTAGCTGAGAGAAAAGAACAAGTACAGCAACAACAAAAGAAGGAACATGAACTAACATGGACGTAATCAAACACCTCGAGAGAGTGTCAAAGGCAAACAAATGAAAGTTGGCCTATGAATGGATTTAAAAATGGGGCTGAACCTAACATGTAGAGGGATCTTGGGAGGACAGCTGAAACGGTCAGATGTCCCTTAGACTTTAAGCCAGTGTGGGCAGTGTGGGAGGGGAGAAGTTGGCTGCACGACCTGAGTGATCCAAAGGTATCCTACGTAATACAGGAATCCACACACATATATACTGGGGTAACAAGACCAAGAAGGGCCTTAAAAACAAAAGCACAATCTCTTGGTTAATTCTTCTACTTCATTACAGCCAGTGCAAAGGTGCAAGCACAGAGGTGAGATGGCGTCTTTTCTTCAAGCACGTTATAATAGCGGTCGCTCTGCGAAGGCGTCATTTGGAGCGATGGACTTCACCCCGCCACGGCCAGGGTAATTAGCTGAAATGGTAGAGTGCTAGCATGCGAGTGGATGTGGGATCGATGCCTGATTCTCCAAGCTGGGTCCTGCCCTTTTACGCTCACTTCCCTAAAGAGACAGACTGCGCGTTGACGCTACAATGTGACGGTCCCTACGTGAGCTTTTGGGGCTCACTGCAGCCGAAAAGTATTTCAGACCTGGTCCTGCGCAAATTGGTGGCAAAACAGGTTCCACCTAGATTTGAACTCGGATCGCTGGAGTCAAAGCCCAGAGTGCTAACCATTACACCATGGAACCAACACAGCTTTTTTTGGTGGCTGTCTGAAAGACAGATAGCGCTGTGGCTGTGAGGAAGCCGTTAGACAGAGGGGTTGGAACCCAGTGAATTATGGATACTGGCCCCCTCGAATAAAAGGAAAAGACAGGTGTCATCTGCCGAAACCCGGGATCTTTAGATCTTCAATCTAACGCTCTCCCAACTGAGTTATTTTGGCCACAACCAGACACTGTTTAGACCGCGGGGATTTCCGTGAGACCACGTCACTTTGCCTGAAAAGCAGAGCTGAGCTCCCAGAGAACAAAAGAGGCTGGCCCGTACGGGGATCTAACCCATGACCTACGACCTAACCTACGTAATACAGGAATCCACACATATATAGACTGGGGTAACAAGACCAAGAAGGTCCTTAATAACAAAAGCACAATCTCTTGGTTAATTCTACAACTAAATGGTGGCCAGTGCAAAGGTGCCAGCATAGTGGAGGGATGGCCTCTTTTCTTCAAGCCTGTTATAATAGCGGTCGCTCTTCGAAGGCATCATTTGGAGCGATGGACTTCACCCCGCCACAGCCAGGGGAATTAGCTCAAATGGTAGAGCACTCGCGTAGCATCGGAAGGGGCCCAATCTTTGTGCCCGCATGCAAGAGAAAAAGACACAGAAAACACCGACAAATTCCCCTGCAACAATATTTGGGCTATATTCCTGTGTGTTTTGAGGAGTATTAGTTACATATGAAACAAGTCACACTCCGCGGGTTGGACTCAAACCTGTGGTCTCTCCGTGTTGTCAACTGTCGACTTCACGTATTGTTAAGTGTGCAATCAACTGCGCCTTTATTTAGTTATCTATGACATATTATAATGATTGATATTTATTATTTTGTGTATATTATCTTTAAACAGCATATTACATGTTAATGTTTAAATAAAATGAATAAAAACATTCCTTCAAAGATGTGTTTTGTGTGTGTGGGGGGGGGGTATGATTTGATTGATATGATTTAGCAGATTTAATTTATCTGATCAAAATTCACAAATGTAAACTGTTTTATTAAAATGAATACACACAAATATTGAAAGGAGTACACACACACACACATACAATATGAAAAAGTGGGCCCATGTAATATATACAAAATGTTTTATTAAAATGAATACACACATACACACAATATATAAAGGACAATACGAAAAGAGTGGGCCCATGTAATATATACAAAGTATATACAGGAAAGATATTATTTACATATATAAAGGACAATATGAAAAGAGTGAGCCCATGTAATATATACTGGAAAGATTATTTACTGAGGAGGTGGAGTTTGGCATTTATTTTGCTGGTGCTGTTCTGCCAACCAGTCATCTAAAGATTTGCCATTTGCGGCACACACGCAAAATGTGGCATTACCATATCGGCTATGACCAAACTCTTTAGTTTTGGGCTGCCCACATTTGCTGCACTTGTTAAAAGTAACCCCTCGCACATACTTCCTCTTATGGACTCCGCTTTCCGTCTCCAGGGCCCGCCAGCCCCTGTTCCTCTGTGTGTAACGGGACACAGGAGCAGCAGACGCAGGAGCAGGCGGAGCTGGGCCTACACCAGATGTCGAAGCACCAGAAGATGGCATCACCATTGACACGGTCATGTCTAGGTTAAGGACTAGTGTGCCTAACAATGATCCAGGTGCTGAAATGGGCTGCACAACTCCTGATGCTGTGGGGGCAGGTGCGATGGGGCACTCCCTGGTGGCAGCAGCGGGCCGTCGACCTGGTCACAGAAGAGGAGCCTGTCCTTCTCGGTTTGGCGGAAGGATAAATTGATGTTTTGGGCCTGATGTTGATGGCGCGTCATCCAATTTTTCCCTTGGCGGAGGAAGCTGCGTATCAGCCACAGCAATTGGGTCAGGTGGAGTCAGTCCCTGAGCGAGGACATTAATTTCCTGATTCGCCGTTGAAACCTGAAAATAAATTACTTGTATTATATATGTTTAAAAGTATTCAGTTAATTTGAAGCAAATAATGTGCCTTGCTTACCACTGAATGAGTGTCCTCTGGTTTAGCTCAAACAGCTGGATCATTGTTTCATCCATCAGCCTGCGACTGTTAAGCACCATCTCTCGGATGTGGTGGTAATCCGAGAGGATTTTAGACCACCTGGGGGTACAAACTCCAGCCTTCTTTGTCGGTGACTTGTGTAAAGCACACAGCTTCATACAAATGGCCTCAACCAAGCGGCTGGTGCTGGGCCACTGTGCTGGACCCCCAGGATGTCCAATCAGACACCGTTTCACACTCTCCACACCCGGTGTGACTCTGGAACGCTTCGGTGCCTTAAAGCGCCCATGTGTTAGCTGAGGCTGATGTTGAGGCTGATAGTTGACTGCTGTTTATAATTATCAGGGAGAGCTGTCCACAGCTGGATGGCCTCTGTCACCTGCAGGTCAGTGAGGTAAGGAGTCTCACGAAGACCCACCAGGTAAGCAGCCAGATCCTGGACCTTGTCCCACCCAGTGATGCCATCGGGTCCAATGACTGCTCCCTAGTAAATGCAGATTAATGTTAATATACATTACCACCAGTCAAAAGTTTTTGAACAGTAAGATTTTTAATGTTTTTTAAAGAATTATCTTCTGCTCACCAAGCCTGCTTTTTTTATCCAAAATACAGCAAAGCTGTACTATTCTGAAATATTTTTGCTATTTAAAATAAAACTGCTTTCTATTTGAATATATTTTAAAATGTAATTTATTCCTGTGATTTCAAAGCTGAATTTTCAGCATCATTACTCCAGTCTTCAGTGTCACATGATCCTTCAGAAATCATTATAATATACTAATTTGCTGTTCAAGAAACATTTTTTTTATTATTATTATCAATATTTAAAACAGTTGTGTACATTTCTTTCAAGATTCTTTGATGAATAGAAAGATCCAAGATCAGCATTTATCTGAAATAAAAAGCTTTTGTAACATTATACACCATACCATTCAAAAGCCTAGAGTCAGTATATTTAAATCATTATATATTTATTATTAAATTATGAAATTATAGAAATTAATACTTTTATTTAGCAAGGACGCATTCAATTGATCAAAAGTGATGATAAAGACATTTATAATGTTACAAAAGATTTCTATTTCAGATAAATGCTGTTCTTCTGAACTTTCTATTCATCAAAGAAACCTAAAAAAAATACACTCATCTATTTTTAACCTAATAATAATAATAAATGTTTTTTGAGAAGCAAATCAGAATATTAGAATGATTTCTGAAGGATCGTATGACTGGAGTAATGATGCTAAAATCCAGCTTTGAAATCACAGGAATAAATTACATTTTAAAATATATTCTAATAGAAAGCAGTTACTTTAAATAGTAAAAATATTTCACAATATTACTGCTTTTGCTGCATTTTGGATCAAATAAATGCAGGCTTGGTGAGCAGAAGAGAATTCTTAAAAAAAAACATTGCTGTCCAAAAACTTTTGACTGGTAGTGTATGTGGAATAAAATCGAGATTGAAATTATATAAAGCCCTTAGAGTGTCTTACCTGAGCCTCATCAGAGACTGCTTCCAGTGTCAGATGGCTGTGACAGCACTGAAGAGGCAAGGGCAAGATGCTTTCCTTCTCCACCAGATGATGTGGACGGCTCAGCCAGTGATGCTGGGGACTGAGGCAGAGGCAAAGATGAGGGGCTGTTTTCGAGATCACGGCAGGGGTCATCCTCATACAGCACTGGAACTGTGATGTCCTTCATGCTCTCTTCCTCAAACCCCTCATCTTGCAGGTCCTGATCATTAACCTCCTCCACCAGCCTGTCTTCCTCCTCTGGGTTCTGGAGTCAGTGTTTTGCCAATCTGGCTGTAAAGGTACTCCATTCCCAGCAATTCACCTACAAGAATAAAATGGAAAAAAAGAAAGTGTTCTTAATAATTTATCTAGTACATTGAAGGCTAAATAGATAACTTAGTAGAATATTACAAAATAACAAATTAAATGTATTACCTGTATATGCTCCAGGATTGCGATAGCGCTCATCCCAGGACTTCCCAAAGACTGTTCGGCTAAGCTGGTCCACAGCCTCTCTCATGGCACTGCCATATGACCTGATGGAGGACGCTCCTTTTATGGCGTCTTCCATTCAGTCATCATTCCAACGCATCAAGCCTTCAAGGAGATAGGAAAATGCGCATCACTGGCACTGGCTCCTAAAAGTTAAATAAACAAAAAAGGGTTTTATATGTCACATATGTACAAGATATGTACTACACATGAGGTGCTATGAAATAACTGGTTACATGTAATAGAATTGTGTAATTACATTAAAAATTGTCATTATAACCAGAATTACTAGTGACTTGTAAGGCAAGACAGCTTTGTCAATGCTTATGACATTAGAAAATAACTGTAATGTAGAGTGTGAAATGTATTAATGTGACATTACTTTAAAGTAATGAAAGCAGTTACAGTACTTATGTCTTTACAGAAAAATTAGTAATCCATATGCATGTAACACTTGGAATAAAACTGTTCAGGTGGAGGTGGAATGACTCCAAGGAGGTAGAGTCACGGGCACACTTGTAGCAGCACAGCTCCACACGCCTTTCTTCAGTGTCCCTGTCTTCATGTAGAGCGGAAAGTTCTCTGGGTCTTGGATACACTGTATGTGCTTCCGCTGTTCCTTCCATATCTGCTGGATCCGTTCATGGTCCAGCAGAGGAACTCCCAGAGTGTCCTTCCCGTCCACACTGTCAAACAGATCAATCAGTGATCCAATCAATCTGGTGGTCTCCTCCACCCCCCTGGTCCTCCTCCGGCAGTGCAGTGCCAACTCCCTCCGGGTAATGCGAGCACTGACTGCCTTTTCTGAGATGTGGCCAGTCTTCTTTGCTGCCAGGTCACCCTCTTTTGCACGGCGAAGAGCTACCACATCCTCTGGATCCTACTGAAAGATGCACGTGGACAGACGTGCCATGAAGATCCCGTAGAGCGAATGAGCCTCTGTCGTGACACCTGCAGCAAATCGCCGCATGGAGTACCAGATGTCGAGGCGCACTACAAGCTCATCCCACTCCGAAAACATGATCTTCGCTCGAGACTGCCCGTGCTGACTGCATCAATCTCTATCCACGTACATCACTTTTGGGGCTGCCTCTCCTGCCTCCCGGTAGCGTTTCATCAGGCCAGCTGCCATGGGGTCCAGTCCATGTCCCTCGGCGGCTGTCAGCACAGAGAAAAGGACTTGGCCGTGTTCGTTTCCCACATTTGTGCACCAGGCAGCTGTTCCTGAAGCAGCACCGGCAAGTTTCTTTGTGACCTATTGGGAAAAATAGGGAAAAACAACTTATGTTCATTATGTACGCACATCGCACACATATCCATATCTGGCAAATTTCTGTATATAAACAGGGCTTTGATACCTTTTTTGTGGAATCCATCTTGAGAACACAGCCAAAGACAGATGTAATTTTGGCCTTGACCTCGTGCAGTCGCCCCAGAGCAGGGGCGTAGCCATCATTTCAGAAGTGAGGGGGACAGAAATGTTATATATATATAAAACATTACAATATAACATTTCTGTAATCTATATAACCTACCAGTCAACAGTTTTTGAACAGTAAGATTTTTAATGTTTTATAAAGAAGTCTCTTCAGAATAGTTTCAATACTGTAATAAATGCTATGTCAGTTAGCGCTGCATTGTTCATATACTTTATTTATTACCTGGAGATGACTTGACAAACACAAATAAACCATATTGTCGCAATCGTATGTTTGAAGTCTCCATGTTTCCAAATGTTTCTGTTTTTCTGAAAACAACTGTTTTCATACAGCGATAGCTGGACGCTCTTGTCCATAATATTAGGAATGTCCTCATAGGACTTTCTGCACGAGAGCGCCCTCTGGCTTCGAGTATGAATGAAACATACACTGCACGGAATGTTTAGCGCTCCGTGATGATCATCTCGCCTTATTCTGGGTCCGAATAAAACATCAGATCATGCACAGACTATCCTGTCTCTTTGAATTTAAATCTACATTTATTCACACCGGCTCTTGAAAACCTCTATGTGAACACACTTGCCCGAAAAAGTGCGGGGGACGAATTTACGTGATATTAAAAGTGGGGGGGACACATCCCCCGCGTAATCTACGCCCCTGCCCCAGAGCATCCCTGGCATACACGGCTAACAGACACTTAGGTTTAGGCAGGGCAGGTAAAAGGGGAGGCTCAGCAAACACAGGAGGCTGCACAAGGGAGGACCTTGTGAATGGTTCACAGGCAGTCAGGTACTGTAGGACACGCTGTGTCCATGCCTCACTCTGTTGTTCCATCAGCTTCTTGTAAAGCTGAGTCACACTGTTGCCCAGTATCCTCTCCCTCATCATCCTCAGCACCCGGTTGTCACATGAGTATCTAAGGAAACAACAGTATAATCATTCAAATGCTTTAGTTGCTAAAAAATAACACAAATAAAAGCACCTAATAATGAATGATTGTCATTATGAATTACCTGTATGTCAGCAAAGCTGGAACCTGACTGCGGTGGCCCATATCCAGCTGTCCTAAAATGTCCTCGGACCAGGCGGGATACTTCTTTTTGCAGCGTTTAAACTCCAGATACTCAGTGTCAAGGTAATACCACCCGTCGATGTCCAAGACCTTGCGCACGGTACAGTAAAGTCCTGCCGCCTGCACACAGACAAGAGGAAATAACCACATCTTCAGCGGCATCCATAAGAAAAGGGGCCGACAGAAGAAGTGGTCGGGTGAGGCAGGCGGCTGAGTGTTAATTAAAGGGGGCTGAGGAGGATACCAACAAAGCTTTAGCTGGGACACTAGTTCTGGCCTGCCGGTCCGTGGGTTGGCCTTAAATAGTGTGTTCCGGATCCACTCATGCTGGAAAGGTGGAAGATGATCTTTCCAGTGACTTGGAAGCTCAGCTGGTGGCTGATGATGTGAAAGATCTGTTGTTTTCGCTGTTTCCGCTGATGGAGACGGACCAGCATAGGCCTCTGAGTGAATAGTAAATAACAATATAAGGATGACTGTTGCATTTGATAGTAATATGCCATAAATGCAGCCCCCAAACAGCCTGCAAAGCAATATTTTTGGATAAGTATTAATAATTATTTTGATTATATTTAGGAATAACAGTGAAGAAAGTGGTATTAGTGTTAAGAAGCAAAGAACACAGTGTACACTTTATTAACCCTTTAAACCCGAGGTGTCCTGCCGGCGGGACACCACCCACACAAAAAAATCCAAAATCAAATTACTAAGCAACCCCTGAACGGAATAACACAACATAGGTATCATTTTAAAGATTAGAATCTCAGCTTTTTAATGAATGTATTTCCGATTGAATATTTCGATCAACTCTTAACGAGTGCTGAGCAGTCCTTCTAAACCGAAGTGTACCGCGGGCGGGATGCCCCCCCTCCGCGACAATATTACTAATCATATTTTTCAAACCACTGCCTTGATCAACAAAATATGGATATAATTTGAAAGCTCGGAGTCTGAGCTTTACAATGAATGTATGAATGTCTTGATTAACTCCAAAGTAGTCCCGAGTTATTTGCTGATAAATGACAAAAAAAACATCATAATTTACAAAATATGTTTGTTTTTTTTGTCATGTACTCTAATATGTCAAAAATATCATACAGCTCGGATAGTCATGTGTCATATGTCATTTGAAAGGTATCATTGAGTAGAATAAAACACGCATAATTGTTTGGGGTTTTGAATAAACTGGAGCAAGTTTTTGTACAAGAAGTCACCCCCAGACCCATTTGAAAATAATATATTGATGTCACGTTTTACTTGTAACTTCATAAAAACTTGTAACTTCATAAAACATGATCAGATCGTGAAAAGATAGGCACCATTATTTACTCCCGATTAAAATGAGCCCAAAATCACTATAATCTGACATTTATATCTAAAGATTTTCCTCATGAATTTATAACACACATAAAACTGCACAGGCAGCATGTAGTTTAGCCAAAAAATCGAAGGTAGCCGTCATGTGGCGATTTTGCTCCTAACTTCATGAAACATGCATATATCATAGAAAATGACACGTCATTATTTGCAAAAAAATTCTCCCGATTAAAAAGAGCCCAAATTCACTATAATCCATCGCTCCAATCTAAAGATATCTCTCATAAAGCTATAACACATAGAAAAGAATTAGGTCATGTAGCTTAGCAAAAAAATCAGAGGTTGCAGTCCAGTGGCGTTTTAGCTCGTAACTTCACCAAACATGCATAGATCTTGAAAAGCCGCACAGCATTATATTCGAAAAATTCTCCCGATTAAAAAGAGCCCAAACTTACCATAATCCGTCAATCAGATCGAAATATTTCATTCATAGAGCTGTAACACATTAAGCCAGACAGGTGCACTGAGGCGCTGCAAAGAAACACAGCTCTGTGCTTCACGTTGCATTTTCATTCATAACTTCACGAAACATGCATAGATCTTGAAAACCAGCACGTCATTATTTTCAAAAAATTCTCCCGATTAAAATGAGCTATAATCCGTCGATGAGTTCCCAAGATATTGCTAATATTGCCATAACACATAAAACCCAATGGTAATCCAAAATGAGCGATGGTCAGGGCAGGCAGCAAGCAATCACAATAAACAGAGAAACAGTCCAAGGTCAAAAACAAGGCAAGGCAATGGAAAGAAACACTCAGTAATGTCCGCTAGCAGTGAAACAAGACTTTGCGATGTGGTGTGTGTTTGTGTGTCTTAAATAGCCCTCCTGATTGGAACCAGCTGTGTATGCAATCAGTTCCTAGCCATGGGGTGTTATGGGAAATGGAGTTTGTGAAACAATGGTAAAGGTTCGGATGGAGTGCCCTCTGGAGGAGCTTGTGGGCACTCCAGCTGGACATCGTGACATAGCCCCCCCCTCCCTAAGGAGTGGCTTCCAAACGCTCTTAAAACAGAACAGAAATGAGTCCAGGAGGGAGGTGGAGCGGAGGCAGAACAGGGGGAGGGACGGAGTGCCAGGTCCATGTGGCAGACCGTGGAACAGTAGAGGACCTGGACCATGGAGCAATGGCAGACTGTGGCACATTGGAGGACCTGAGCCATGGATCAGATCCATAGGAGCATGGAACCATGGCAGAGCCGGCAGAGCGGGGAGCCATGGCGGTGCAGGCAGAGCAGAAAGCCATGGCGGAGCAGGCAGAGCAGGGAGCCATGGCGGTGCAGGCAGAGCAGGGAGCCTTGGCTGTGCAGGCAGAGCAGAAAGTCACGGTGGAGCAGGCAGAGCAGGGAGCCATGGTGGAGCAGGCAGAGCAGGACGGCCAAGTGTTGCCGGCAGAGCAGGAAGCCATGGCAGAGCAGAGACATGGACAGACCACTTGACCATGATAGAACAGGCAGAGAGTTCTTGAGCAGCTTCCATAGGCGCAACAGGACAGGCAGAGAGTTCATGAACGGCCTCCTTGGCCGTGACAGGACAGACAGTGAGTTCATGACCGGCCTCCATGGCTGTGGCAGGACAGACAGTGAGTTCATGAGCGACCTCCATGGCTGTGGCAGGACAGACAGTGAGTTCATGAATGGCCTCCATGGCCATGGCAGGACAGACAGTGAGTTCATGAGAGGCCTCCATGGCCGTGGCAGGACAGACAGTGAGTTCATGAGTGGGCGCCACCGCCTTGGGAGGTTCTGCAGACGAAGCCGCCACCTCTGGAGGTTCTGCAGCGGACGCCGCCACCTCTGGAGGTTCTGCAACTGACGCCGCCACCTCTGGAGGTTCTGCATCGGACGCTGCCACCTCTGGAGGCACTGGAGTGGATTGGTTGAAATGAGAGGCCTCTGGGGCAGACTCACGGACAGGAGAGGCCTCTGAAGCAGATTCATGGACAGAAGAGGCCTCTGGAGCAGACTCGTGGACAGAAGAGGCTTCTGGAACAGACACGAGGACAAGAGAGGCCTCTGGAGCAGACTCGTGGACAGCTCATCAACATCATACAGCTCAGATATTAATGTGTCATATGTCATTTGAAAGGTCTCATTGAGTAGAATAAAACAAGCATAATTTTTTGAGGCTTTGACTAAACTTGAGTGAGGCATTACTTCAAATTCAAAACAAAAATTTCAAAACTGTAAAGGGCTAAGAGAAGGGCTACCTTGGTTCCAAATGCTGTAACTTTTGATTACTTCATGATATCACCACAAAATTTAATTCACAAACAGATGTTGGGGAACATCACCAAAAAATATTTATTTTATTTTTTTCATGAGATATTGGACATCACATAAGAATGATATGAAAAAATTTCCCTTGACCACACTAATTTTTCTTACATTTTATCACCTATTTCTCAGCATGAGAATATTCAAATGCAAAGATTTATTTTCCCATAAAAGTATAGAAAAATATCTATCAGACCTACCTTTTGATTCTCCTTGCTACGGTCTTCGAGTTATGAGTCATTATTTTTGTGTATGTCACTCAGAAAACACATCAACGTCAGTGAGGCAAAAATGGCCTCAGGGCTTAAAGGGTTAATTATATATCTTTCATAATCTTTCATAAAGTCACTTTGGCCTAAGAGAGAAAGTATAGGGCCCCATGTGCCATCGGATTTGATTGATGAGGGTCATAAAAATTCCACCCCACCCCCCAATACTGGACACCTGTTGGACACCTGTTCCTGTACAGAGTTTGACAAAGATAAATAAAAAGAAAAATGTTGACCATCTATCTAAAACAAACAAAAAAAAGTATCAGATACGTTCTTAAACAGTACGTGGCAGTCAAAATCTTGTAGCATTACAATTTAAAAGTTTGAGAGTTTGTTACCAGTTAGAAAATAAAAGAAAAAATGCTGACTTATCTTACCGTGATCTAAAACAAATAAAAAGTATCCGATACGTTCATTAAACAATAAGACAGTTTTTCTATGTAAACATTTTTAAAGTTAGAGATTGTTACCAGTTAGAAAAGAAAAGAAAAAGATCCGTGTATCTTACGTTGTTTCCGTCAGATACATCCTCACTCGAGCCTGTCAAAACTCAAAATGAGCTCAGGAGCGCATCGGTCAGGCCACACCTACAGCCCACCCCTAACGACGGAGGCGTGATAGTCGCCCAAACTGGTTGAAACGAGCTTTTAAAAAGGGGGTTTGTTGAGGCTAATTTATCCGTACCTAGACGCAAAATACAAACGGTGCTTTTGTGAATTGGAAAAAACAGAAAATTATTCTGTAACAATGGCTGAGGCATCATCACCTAAAGCTCCTGAGAAGAGTATTGAGGTTGCTATGGGTGATCTTACTCTGGCACAGAGGAAGATGAAACACGGACCGTGTCTGGCCAAATTACTCCACGAACCTTTGGATAATGTTAAGTATGAGTTTCATTTATCCGGTAATCGTATTTGCAGTTACAACTTTGACAAAACCAACAGGGAGGTCAGGCTGAGTACCGTGGACAATGATGAAAGGTTCACGTACGACGCGTGCGATGACCCCGATCTGTTTTTCACCTTAAAAGATTGGTGTTTATTTTACAATTATGGTTGGCTTGATCTAAAAGACGGATGCGATGACCCTCTGTTCATAGGGGAATGGCATGGCATCACTCCGGGTATGCGGTACAGAGTGCTCGGGGATCACGTTAACAAGTACGCTGATGATTACGTTTATATACTTTGTAGCGACCACAGCTCGGACCTACCTGAACGTACTTGGCCGATATCTGAAGAGGATCATCTCAAATTTAAATAAAGGTGACTTGACTTGACTTGACTTTTAAGTGTGACAAATATGCAAAAAATCAAAATAAACAGGACGGGGGCAAAAACCTTTTCACGGCACTGTATATATACACCGATATGATCGAATATCAATCAGTCGGTGATTCGTATGTACCACTACTGAGAACTGTACATATAGACGGGTCATCTAATGACATCGTCAGTGTTAGATTCGATAAGCCGCATTACATACCTGTGAATAAATCTAATATTACAAACATCTGCATTGAGGTTAAAGACGACCAGAACAAACACGTCCGTTTCACTTATGGTAAAGTTGTGGCTAAACTTCACTTCAGACCGGTGAAATAGTTTTTTTTGTTTTAACAAAACTATTGCACAACTACCGGAACCAAGCGGGTAGCGGGTTACCGGGGTATGCAGGTGGACCGGTTATGTACGGATCGGGGTTAGGGGTATTTTTAGAGCGCTTTTCAGGACAGCTCTACCTCTGTTGAAAAGAGGTTTTAGTATAGCGAAACCACATCTAAAAACTGCAGCAAGAAATATAGCTAGTGATGTTGTAACCACCGCCCTATCGAGATCGTATAACGGTAATAATAATAACGGGCAAAATGGCAACGGGTTAATGGTAATGTCACGAGGGTCTTTTAAACCACCCGGTGTGCGAATGCGTAGGGGGAGTGGCCGCGTGAAGAAGACTAAACGTACTAGTAAGAAGCGTACGGTCGCAAAACGCACACGTCGTGTCCGCGAGAAACGTGTAAACAAATCCGTCCGTGTCAAAAGACCTCTGAACACCATTTTCTAAACCATGGCTCTATTCCACAACATGTCGGAGGAATGTATTAAATCTGAGCTAGATTTATTTACAGTTCCAATGACCCAGACATCTATGGAAAAAAATACTTACGTCGAAATACCACCTCTATCTGCAATAACGGATTCATCACCGCTAGAATTTTTTATCGCGGGGACAGGTGAAGATTACATCGACCTAAATAACACGCTGTTATACACCAGGCTCAAAATAACCAGACCCGACAGCTCTAATATAGCAGATGGTGCACCTGTTGGTTTAATAAATTACCCCAGCGTCTTTTCAGCCGGATTGTTCTACAAAGATACGCCGGGTCACATGGATGCTACCGATCCCGCAGGAGAAAATACGGGGTTAATGAAGAGAGCGGCGTTTACCAACGCTACAAATGTCATAGAATTACTAGCACCCATTCATAGCGATATTTTCTTTCAAGAAAAATTCATGTTGAACGGTGTAGATATAAAAATACGTATGACAAGAGCTAAAGACGAGTTCTGTCTAATGCGAGATGACGCTATTGGTTATAAACTCAACATTGGGTCGCTATCTACATAAACAAGGTTAGAGTTAGCCGTTTTTTTTTTAGCTTTGGCGGATGTCCAAAAGATCCACGTTTTCCGAAGACCGTCCAATACTTTTTTTTAAACAATTCTATATGTGTGCAATACTCTAACAAACAGGTTCAAGACTTCACATCAGATACTTGCGGACAACATTGTGTGTTTTTTTCTGTATCACATGTCAAAAGGATACGATTATGAAAATATTGTTAAAATGTATTATGACGACGTAGTTAACGTCTTGTGAAGCAAAATGCTGTGTGTTTGTAAGAAACAAATCCATCATTAAGACATTTTAACTTCAAAACTGTTGCGTCTGGCTAAAATACGAGTCCAAAATCCAAAATAACGCTCCCTCCAGTGGAAAAAGTCCATCTCCTGCTGTCTCTCACATCAAAATAAACCACATAATTGTTTAGAACTGTTTTGGACTATTTTTGCTTGTAAACATTGCTTGATCTGTGCAGATTTCTCTTCTGATGCAGACAAGATTACTTTTTCACGGGAGAAAACAATATTATGGATAGAAGACGTGCTTGAAGTTAAAAACATCTTAATGATAGATTTGTTTCTTTGTATCTATTGGCTTCACAAGATGTTAACTGTTGGACTGGAGTGGTGTGGATTACTTGTGGATTATTGTGATGTTTTTATCAGCTGTTTGGACTCTCAATCTGACGGCACCCATTCACTGCAGAGCATCCATTGGAGAACAAGTCATGTAATTATATTATTATTATTATTATTAAAAATTATAACATGGTTGCTCGATTTGTAAAGAGACTGAAACCTTCTCTCTGCGATACGTTTAACTGTATTCAGTGCATGCAGATCTGTAAAACGTCTCTGTAGTGCACCTAGAACTGTCCTATTATTTCATGTTTAATAATAAAAGGCTATGTAATCATGAATGTATTAATATGGCTGTACTGTATAAACAAAGACAATGTATAACCAGTCATCTTTTTCCGTCTTTTTTTATTAACATCAGGATGATAACTCAACATATGACTTAATACAAATATTTCAAACATATTTACAAACAATGATATTAAAAAGCTAACCAGGCACTAGTATCAAGAGTCGGTGAATGAAACACATTTCTAACGGGGGTGCTAGATTGTGTCTTAGTCTTTGGCGTATGCTTTTTACCTCTCCATTTTTTCAACGGGGTAGGCGATTTCCTTTTAAGGGTCTTTCCTTTTAAGGGTCAACCGTGCGTTTAACCTGGGGGTTGGTTATAGTTGAAAATGGTATATTTAAAACGGCAAAAGCATCCAGAAATTCCCTCCACCCGCGCGGTCTGTATTCATCGCGGATCGTTTGAGGCGCTGTTATACTTTTAACCAAATCTAACATGTGCGACCCGGTGATTACGCCCCCTTTAAATACAAACTCGCCAGAATCTGTCCATGAAGACACTTGCTTAGCATTAGACATTTTATTCAAAATGAATTTTATGTTTTTTAAACTCCTTTGTGGTACGTTGTTTAAGATTTCATTGACAATATGATCCTCTCCATCATCGTTATTAGACGGCGGGGTAGGAGCAGTATCAGGTGCAGTAGCAGGTGCGCTAACAGGTGCATCGGTATGAATGGTATCCTGTTTTGGTAGTGTAAGAGTTAAAGTACTACTCTCCAAATCGCCTTGTTTTACTATAGTTAAAAACCTTTGCAAGACGTTGGAATAAAGTTTAGCCTTCCCGTGTGAATCTAAATCATGCCTCTGCAATATGTTTCTTATAGCAGTATCCAAATCGTTCTCCTCGGTTTGCTGAATTGTCTCACGAACACCCCCCGTTCTTAATTTATTCAGTTGATTCTGGGGAATTAGGTAAAGCTTTTCAGCATATTCCATTCCTAATGCTGTCTGGATGATATTAAACTAGTGATAAATGGTATTGCCACACTTAACAGAGGTACAAGAAAACCACCTCGTTGATTAATCATCCGTTTTTTTTCTCGTGATGTTGATCTTTTTACTCGCTGTGTATTTGATCTCCTTTTTTCTCTTTTTTAACCTCCGGAACTGATTGGTGTTTAGAGGTATGTTACCGTGGAGGACGTTAAGAGCGATCTCACACAAGGATAGAATCAGTTGATCTGACGCTGACTGTAAAATAACTCGCCGTTGCTTCGGTGAAGCCTTATATAACAGTTTTAAAAGAGGAAGGTTTTTACAAAGTCTATCACTCATTTTTCACCAAAGTTTACCGTGGTCTTTTCTGCACGTACACCACCTGATGTTCTGAAAACAACCCAGTTCTGAGATGAAAACGCTCTGGCGTTTTAGCTTTAAAGTCAATCAAAAGGAATCCAAAAGGGTGATTGGTCGCGTCCTTATAACATTCCATAAAGAATTTTGTATTTTCAGGCTAAATCTGACGCCCTAAAATCATTATTTGCATCGAGTCTCTCGGGCTCTTGTACAAAACAAGGTAGTGTGTATTGAGGGTGATAGTCCTGTTTTACCATGAAAAAACAGATTCTGAGTTATCAATATGATGGAAAATGATTTATGATGAACGTATTTCGTGAAAGCTCGTGAGAGTTCAGCGTTCGAATATATCTCTTCCATCAAATCATCACAAATTAAAATCGAATTTGCATTAGGTGGCAATAAATTTTCATCCGTTAAAGAGTTTGGAATACCTTCAATAAATTTTATATCATACAATAACAACAGTTCATCATACAAAGGTTGCCAACAACTGTATAAAAATACAATATTATAAATTTGATTACATTGATCATCTTGTCTGCATTACACAATAAATTTTTCACAAAGACAGTCTTCCCGCTGCTCGATGGGCCTGAGATCACAGCCGAGAACGGGAATTGAAAACGGAAGTCAAAATCTTATTCAACATACACATTTTGTGATCTAGAAATATCGTTAGTACCCATAAGGAATTGTGGTGTAGTCAGCTAACAGCACACGCTTGTCATATACCACTTTGAATCTTTTAAAAACTGACCTATTATGCAGTGTGAACTTCTTTTTATTCCGCACAATGGTCTCGGTGCGAGTGAGCAGGTGGGTAGTGTCACGTGATGCTACATAACCATGTATCAGACAAATCATGCTTTCTAGGGTAACGGACGTGACGCCTTTAGCTTTAAGAGTGACTTTATTTTTTGCAGTTCTAAAGCTGTACGATTTCGGTCCGGTCGATGCGAATTCGGTGACATGATCGCCTACATCAAGCTCGTCCGTCAGCTCACCGAGATATGCACCTGTTTTAGGCGTCCAATCTCCATCTTTCGATATGAAGATGGCGCTGTCTGTATCTACGTAAAAAACACGGGGTCCTAATTGATCCATAAGATTGTATAACTCCAAACGTCTTCTCAAAATACCCTTTGGCATAAGACTGCTTGTCTGCGTCTGTCACTACGTGCGACGGGAAACCTGAAGCCTCCTGTTTGAATTTGAGAAACATCTTAACATACTCGCTGAATAATGTGTCTGATGTCTGGGGAAAATGCCAGACTTCCTCAGTTCTGACGACTGAATAACCTTTAACAATAGCGCGGGAGAGTTCAACAGACGTCCAAACTCCGGAAATGGCTCTTTCTTCATCATCGTGCTGACACTGGTCCTGATATTGTTCCTCAGCACAGGTGCGACACAGAGCAAACAATAGTTTTCCCTCTGGAGATTTGAAAGGAAGAACCGGATGGAGTAGTTTACGTGGGGGGAGTACGGTACATTTAATAAGTCCAAAATACGATTTGACCGGTTCAAAGTCCTTTAAAATTATTTCAGGATGACTGATAGGGTAAGTTTTACACGACTGCACATAAGGATAGAGAGATGTAAAGTCCAGATAGGAGACGCGTTCATCCTCGCTGGCCTTGTGTACAGTTTGATTGCATTAGTCCTCCCTCCGAAAAGCGATTCCCTGGGATTAAGCCTCGCTGGTGCATTATAATTACTCATAAAAGCTTTGACATCAGAATCGTTTTGTTTGGCTTTTTCCCACTGACATTCCCATATCTCATGTACTTTGAGATTGTAGGTATTACGCAAGACATCCATCTTATTGTCAGATTGTCTTCTGAGCACACCGAATGGTATTTTTGATACCGGATTCAATTCGTTAGGATTAAAACGACAACAGTGTCCATGCCAGAGGCATCCTAAAAATTCCAAGGCTATTCTATCACCGTTATCAACTTCATAATAGCCATCCACATGATACGGACCAAATCTGGCTTCGCCGTGATTTAACGCGTGATGAACGTCAACGTTTCTGCTTGCTTTAATGTATTCGAGCCATTGGATGGAAGGGTTTGAGTAAGATTTGTACTGATTGATGTAAGCATTTTTGTGTGTTAGGGCTATCGTGTCTTTGGTTAAAAAAGTGTTTTGAACACTTTCATAGGCACACCCGGCAAGCGTTATACAGCCGAACTGGTCCACGTTTGTACACTCGATAAACTCATTTCTGTATTTCATGCAAGCCTCTCGTAACAAAACGACATCGTTCTTGCAGTACATCCGAGTTGTTTTTTGAAGTCAAACACCTGCCCCGCTACGCTCTCGTACCACGAGTCAAATTTCATTCGTTCAGTGTCAGACATTGTCTGGTAGCCATAATGTTCTTTACACGGATATGGTCCGACATAATTCGCATTCTGCAAACGATTAAAATGATGGGGAAAGAATCCTTTTTCGCAGGTATTTAGGTTTAAAGCAGATGTCATTTTTGACAATTTCATAGGCAAGAAGCTATAGCTGTCGATGTATCTCTGTTTAAAGGTCTGATCGTACATATAAACAAGTCTACATCCTTGGAGTATAATTTTTGGTGTTAGGCCCTGACTTGTGAAATACTCAAGCAATATAAAAGAATCGAAGCCCGAAGAATCTGCTTAAAGGCCTGATCGTACATATAAACAAGTCTACATCCTTGGAGTATAATTTTTAATGTTAGGCCCTGACTTGTGAAATATTCGAGTAATATAAAAGAATCAAAACCCGAAGAATTGTGTGCGATAAATGTAAAATCAGCAAATTTTGGACGTCTGAAATGTCTGACCATTCGGTCCACGCAGTCGACACCTTCGGCTGTGAATTCTTCACCAGATTGCGAAACGGCACATATATAATTTGCTGTACGCTTACCATTTTCATACATTGTTTCAAAGTCAAAATAAATAAATAATAAAAATAAATAAACAAAATAACATTTAACAAAATAAATGTAGGCCTGACTATGCTCGTCAGGTTTGGCAGGTTGAATATAGCAACTGTGATGACCTTCATCTATCAGAACATCGCCGCAAAGCACACATCCCGTTGGTGCACATTTGTGCGATAATAGTTTATCACCTGACCATTTTGCTCTGTACTGTCTGTAACATTTGTCGGAGTATTTTACGAGCTCACACTGAGATCTCACCCCTTCACTTTGTGGTTGTTTATGCATTTCATAACAGAAGTCAGATCTACAATATCTCAAACAATCAGCGCATTGTACCGATTTCTTAGGATGTGTGTAGCACTGAGTGTCATTGCACACGTTGCACGTAAATTTGCAATAATGTAAACTACGATCCTTAAACCCATGATAGCAGTATCGTGCTCACCTGTCAAAATTTTTTTTTAAACACTTTATGAGAAACTGAAACTTTTAACATGTTGAGAAAAACGAATGTCTGTATTAACTTCGCCGTCATCATCGCAGGCAACTAGTTGCGCCTCGTCAACTGGGTAAAATGATAACGAATGTTATTATTGTTATTATTAGACATTGAGTAGTTAATAGAAAAAGAGAAAAGACTTACATAGCTCTTCAAGGATCTGTTCCAAACCTTCGTCGAAATCCAGATTCTCAAAAGTACCTAGAGATTATAAACACATGGTGTTAAACAAATATTCACATTCAAATATATTTAAGTAACTCTCATGAAAAACACACTTACCATCGTAATTGTCAGCCATTGTTCCGTCGATTGATGACATAATGTTGCACAACGTGCAGATAGAGTTTACAGGTAATGAACGTCGCACAACTTTTGCTTTTTAACAGTTCGGAGTGTGGGTGGCTCCTGAGAACTAAACTCCAATCAAATCCGGTAAAAATCCGATAACTACCAGTAGGGGGTATCCTAATACCATAAATCTTTAATACTCTATACATGTATAACGCTAATTTGTGAAATAATGCGGTTAAATATTGTGAAATTAGTGTTTAAAATAATAATTATTCTATAAATAACACTATCATTCATACATGATATGCTTGCATAAATATTCCCCTTTTATTATTTAACATTTTAAATATCAGTTTCGCCTCTGTTTACCATCATTTACCTAAAGATATAGACTTGCAATACATTTGTTAAAACTCTGGACGTATTTTATTATTTATTTATCTTTGTCAAACTCTAACTAGTTTTTAAATGAACAACACTTAAATATTCATCTTGACCTGTTTTTTTTACTCTTTTCTGGAAAAAAAACAGTCATTACATTGTTTATATACCGCGTATGTTTGATGTTTTTCTTGAAATGTATGTGTGAAAAAAACTTTAATAAAAACTTCCCTTTTCCCGTTTAATAATCATACCACGTTTCACAATTTAAATTTTAAAGCACATAGTTTTGAACAGTTTCAACTAACCCACACAAAAAACACATTCAGTGTTCACAGTTAGATGGGGGTGGGGGTGTACAGGAACAGGTGTCCAACAGGTGTCCAGTATTGGGGGGTGGGGTGGAATTTTTATGACCCTCATCAATCAAATCCGATGGCACATGGGGCCCTATACTTTCTCTCTTAGGCCAAAGTGACTTTATGAAAGATTATGAAAGATATATAATTAACCCTTTAAGCCCTGAGGCCATTTTTGCCTCACTGACGTTGATGTGTTTTCTGAGTGACATACACAAAAATAATGACTCATAACTCGAAGACCGTAGCAAGGAGAATCAAAAGGTAGGTCTGATAGATATTTTTCTATACTTTTATGGGAAAATAAATCTTTGCATTTGAATATTCTCATGCTGAGAAATAGGTGATAAAATGTAAGAAAAATTAGTGTGGTCAAGGGAGATGGCACATGGGGCCCTATACTCTCTCTCCTTAGTGAATGTTCATTTAACTTAAAATTTTTTAAAAGCTATTTCAACTCAATATATATAAATGTGAACTCAAAAGCTAATTAGGTTAAGCAGAACTCAATCTAAATTACTATAAATTAATTTAATCTACCATACAGTCTACGATTATTACGTCTAAATGGCTGGCCACAAAATATTTAAAAGAAATATGAGCTTAATTCATGATTTCTAACATTGTTTTTTTCGAGAAGTCACGTTTGTATAACATAGGGCTATATGTTATTATGCTTTATATCTTTTATAACTAATTAAACAGCCTAAACGGTAATAGCCTATATTACTTTTCATAACGAATTAAATAACTAAACGATAATATAATAAATACATAAATATATTTCATATTAAGCATAGATTAATCCTTTTAAAGTAATTAATTTTACTCGAGACAAAATATTATCAGGGTGGTTTTTCTGTATGTATTCTGCTCCTGCACCCCAAATCCTGCCGCTTCCACGGGCACGGCGCTTCGCGGCAGGCGCCGCCAAAGATAAAAATATTTTAGGTGCGTCCGAAATCGCATACTGCTTAGTAGGTACTACATTTGAATTTGAACGTACTACTCGACCGTTAAAAAAGTAGGTTCTATATAGTATGAATGCGAGTAGTATGAATGGAATTCGGACGTACTACATCCGCCATGTTGATGTTGTCACGTGACATGCGTCTTCACAACAGCGCCAAAATTTAAAGAGCCCTCACTACTGCGCGAACATCAGCAACGTTTCACGCAATTCTTACCGCTTTCATCAGCGTTTTAACGTTGATTGGATCAACAGCTCAGAGGAGGCGTAGGTCAGCTGCTCGCAGATCACGCCTTCGTCGACAGCTTGTAAATCATTTATCAAATAAGGTAAGTACAATCACCTATTTAGCTAGCAAATTTTACCTCAGAATAAAAAGTCATGTCTGTGAACACCATGCCAGAGGCTCATTTGGAGCAACGAAATAAAGTAATTTATTGTTATAAATAAATGCATAAAAATACACAGGACAAACAAAAGACATGAATCAATGAATAAACTTGAATGAATACATAATACACAATTGGATAAATAGAGAGAGGGAGAGAATGAATACATACAATATATACACAGCCTAAATAAATATTATAGATA
>NW_015639014.1:44499-44683 GCF_001515625.1 Sinocyclocheilus rhinocerous
AATCAATGAATAAACTTGAATGAATACATAATACACAATTGGATAAATAGAGAGAGAGGGAGAGAATGAATACATACAATATAGCCTAAATAAATATTATAGATAGATACAATATAAACATAATAAATAAATAATATACATTCTAAAAAAAATATATATATATATATACACACATTTACAGACT
>NW_015639015.1:0-1006 GCF_001515625.1 Sinocyclocheilus rhinocerous
AAATCTCTGCTTTATGATTTTCACAGGCAAAATCCCAGCAAACAGTAGTCCGAAGACAACAGCTGAGAGAGAGAAGAAGAAGAAGGAGAGAGAAGTTTTGCTCCCAAATGTTAGGAAAAATTACAGGGTGGTGGTGCTGTTAAATTGATACACCTAGGGGGTTGGTTTTGCTGTGTTAGCAGGATAAAACTAACTTAACCTAAGTGAGTGATACACCTAGGGGGTTGGTTTTGCTGTGTTAGCAGGATAAAACTAACTTGACCTAAGTACTGAGGAAACCCTAATTTTCCTTTTGGGGGATTTGCCACTAACGGGCTTAAGCCAAACGGGCAAATTTATGAAAATGTTGCTGAGTTAATTAAATAACTGAAGGAGAGAGGAAAGAAAGCCTAACAGGTAGCCGCAGAACTTATTTGCAAATGAAATTAGAATTTCAAGTTAGAAATGGTATTTCCTGGTTAAAATTTAATGATGTTGTCATTAAAATTGATGAGAGCAATTACATTTAAAATTAAGCAATAAGTATCTTGACGCAGTGTAACCCAACCCTGATGAGCTACAGATGAAAATTAAAAATTTCAGAGCATTATTGACAGTTAAGGATTAAAATCTTAATGATGTTTGTCATTAAAATTATCAGAGCAATTACAATTGAACTGATCAGCAAATATTGTTGCAATATGGAAACAGGAACTGTAATTAATTATTAACTGATATTAAAATTTCAAATTTGTAATTAATTGTGAATTTAAATTAGAAACTTTGAATCCCTAAGGATAGCAAGTTACTAATACCCACTGATGTTCCTACAATCATAAGGGCAATTATGATTAGCTTAATCCGTACCATCCCAATTACTTACGAATGCAATCAAAAATTTCTGAGCCCTATTTGATAGTTAATGATTAAAAATTCTAATGTTGTTGTCATTAGATTATAAGAGCAATTTATAATTAAATTAATCAGTAGATATTTGTTGCTATGTGAAAGCAAGAACTGAAATTAA
>NW_015639015.1:1270-7952 GCF_001515625.1 Sinocyclocheilus rhinocerous
TTTAAACAAACGTGATTATAACCAATTGTGGGATCGCTAATCTGACGTTTGGTTAAAATCGCATTGCAATAAAGTTTGCATCTGTCTGTTCTTTTCAATGGGAGGAGAGGAAGACAGAGATAGGATGAAATCAGTATGAAAGAGCGAAAGATAAAGTTCAGATGTAACTGATCAAGTCACTTCAACACTTCAAACACTGCAAAACACTCTGCATTTGAGACCACAAAATGCTACGTGCTAACCGCTAGCCTTCAATTCTACTAGCTTTGCATATGCCCCCATTCAAAAGCGTTAGCTTCAGTTAGCTTAGCTCATGCTTGGCTATTTGTTTACAAACAGCTCAAAAATGGCGCTGGCGGACTGAAAGTTACCTCCGGAAAGGGTTTCTTCGAACTTCCGGGTTACGGCTGTTACTATGGCAACGTAACCTGCAATAACTAGCGTGTGCTTACGAACTTCCGGGTTACGGCTGTTACTATGGCAACGTACCCTGCAATAACTAGCGTGTGCTTACACACAGTCGATGGTTATACACAGTTTACGCCCTTCATGTGAAATGGCGGCGCCTTTCACACTGAACAACCAAAAAGCACTCTTTAGACTTATCTTTATAGCGCTGACCACTCACTCGACTCGTTCGAGTGAGGTAAATTAATGTACAGATTTACTGCAATTAATTAAAAATGACGTTATTGCAGATCTAGGCGGATCTAAGCACTTAGACAAAAACACCCGTGGATTTAACCACAATTTCACTTGATCAAGATTTCACAATTCTCCCATAAAAAAACGTTCGGACACTCTCTCTGAGCACCGCGTTTCAAGTTCACTAGATTTTAGTGAATAAATGGCAAGAGCATTAATTAGCTAAGTTAATGGTCTCAAGCCCGGGAGATTTACTAGCATAAACGAATTTGGAAGTGGAACACGCACCAACAAATCAAACTTTCTTTTTTAAAAGAAAGAAATGAGGAATCCGCTCACTCCTATTCTTAATCTGTTTTAGCAGGCAACATCTAAATGTTAATTATTTACTGCAGTTCACTTTAAACAGCATTTAAAGTGAATTTCACTTCATTCATTCAACACGCTGGTATGCCACAATAAAGTAGTAACACAACAAACTCAGTTTCTCTGTCTTTTAATCTATTTTCCGGGTAAAAATAGAGAAAATTCACAATAATATCTTGGTGTCATTCATTTTTTTAAGCCAAATCTTTGCCAGCTATTTTTTCTCCACCATATTAATAATAAGAATTTAACTCAAACTATCAAATTTGAAATCAGTTCTAATCAGGTCTTTTGAATAGAACTGATTTCAAATTTGATAGTTTACACTTTATCAACTACTCGTCCAGCGAGACGTTAACGTCCGTGTATATTAACGATTCTGTTCATATTACTTCATGGCCAACGACACATAAACAAAATGATAATTTTATTAATTTTGAGCAAGGTAACAAGGATCTAGGCAGAGTTTTAACTTTAAAAATGTCACGACACCAGACAATACTTCTTACAGCTCTAACATATTAGAACCATGCATATGCAATGCAAATAAGAGCTGCATGAAACATTTTCACAAAGTGCAAGCTGTACTTCTAACATTGCATGCACGAACTAACTCTGTTTGAAAAAAAAGATTTTACAGCTTAGGCATGCGTTGTATAGAAGCTTGTCTTCATATGCATGCTTTGCATTGGTTTGAAACACTAACATTCTCTTTCTGTGCATGGAAAATCTAACATGTTCTAGTTATGCATAAAAGCTCTACCATATTAGAACCATGCATATGCAATGCAAATAAGAACTGCATGAAACAGTTTTACAAAGTGCAAGCTGTACTTCTAACATTGCATGCATGAACTAACTCTCATTGAAAAATAAGTTTTACAAATTATGCATGCCTTGTATTGAAGCTTTATTGCATATGCATGCTTGGTATTGCTTAGAAACACTAACATTCTCTTTCTGTGCTTGGAAGGTCTAAAATATTCTAGTTATGCATAAAATCTCTAACATATTAGAATCATTCATGTGCTATGCCAATAAGAGCTGCATGAAAAATTTTTACAAAGTGCAAGCTGCACTTCTATCATTGCATGCACAAACTAACTCTGGCTGAAAAACACATTTTACAGCATATACACGTTTTGTATTGAAGCTGTATTGCATATGGATGCTTTGTATTGCTATGAAACACAAACATTCTTTTTCTGCGCATGGAAGATCTTACATCTTCTAGTCATGCATAAAAGCTCTAACATATTAGAACCATGCATATGCAATGCAAATAAGAGCTGCATGAAACATTTTCACAAAGTGCAAGCTGTACTTCTAACATTGCATGCGTGAGCTAACTCTGGCTCAAAAAGATGTTTTATAGCATATGCACGCTTAGTATTGAAGCTTTAATGGATTTTAGTCATGCTGCATGAAACATTTTCACAAAGTGTAAGCTGTACTTCTAACATTGCATGCATGAACTAACTCTGTTTGAAAAAAAAGATTTTACAACTTATGCATGCTTTGTATAGAAGCTTTTCTTCATATGCATGCTTTGCATTGCTTTGAAACACTAACATTCTCTTTCTGTGCATGGAAGATCTAACATGTTCTAGTTATGCATAAAAGCTCTACCATATTAGATCCATGCATATGCAATGCAAATAAGAACTGCATGAAACAGTTTTACAAAGTGCAAGCTGTACATCTAACATTGATTGCATGATCTAACTCTGGCTGAAAAAGACGTTTTACAGCATATGCACGCTTTCTATTGAAGCTGTATTGCATATGGATGCTTTGTATTGCTATGAAACACTAACATTCTTTATCTGCGCATGGAAGATCTTACATGTTCTAGTCATGCATAAAAGCTCTAACATATTAGAACCATGCATATGCAATGCAAATAAGAGCTGCATTAAACATTTTCACAAAGTGCAAGCTTTTCTTCAGACATTGCATTCAGTAGTAGCAACACAAGATCATTTCAAATGAACTTTAAACATATATAAGGATACTTACTCCTGATCTTTTGCTTTTGCAAGTTTTTTCAAGAGTGCTCTACTAACTGTTTGTAGCATATAAATAACCTTTCAGTAGACAGTCATTTTACTTTGAGGTACATTCATGTATTCATCTGTTGTCACATTAGGCCCATCAAAATTAAGTGAAAATCTAAGAAATGCTGTTGAATGACTTTTACGGGCCAACATCACAGACAGCATAGCTGCTAGTCAGTGGATGTTCAGCAGCCAGTCAATAGACAGTTAGTACCGTCACTGGTGAGTACTTGATTTAAGATTAAGAAAATAACAACACCACAGTACAAGTACATATCTGCCAAATGGGAAATAAATACCAGAGTCATCAGTTTGTCCAACCAACTGCTTTTAATGAACTGCTGTCAAAAATTTCGCTACTTTACAGGGATTTCTTGAATTATTATTGCAAAACATTCTCTGTAAATTGTAAATCTTTTGCAGTTAACATTAGCTAGCAACAGCACACACGTGTGAGCTAATGACACTATCACTGCATCAGCAACTACACAGTTACTGTCTTTATATAAAGCAACACGCAGTATAACACCACTGTTTCTTAGTATTGTCCTGGACTGAAGCACAGATTCTACTCTTCAGCACAATGGTAACCCAAAAAACAAAAGACAACAGAAACCCTTTCAATCCCAACAGAACATGAAACACTAACAGATCTCTCTAGATCTCAGCATCTTCACTTCTTACAAACCAGTCTGACTTTATTGCTTTCAAACAAAACTTATTGAGAATTAACTGAGGTTTAGATGTTGATGATAATTGAAATAATAAAGTTTGAAGACACCATTGTGGAGATAAGTGTTTTAGTTAGGCTCTTTGCTTTTTAACACTAGATCTTCTCTGACTGCCTGTAAACAGTGTGTTTTTACAGCATATATGTTATAGCAAAAATTAAGAGAAAAAATCAGAGCAGGTGAAATTGGTTTCTTATTAAAGATTTTGACAGTTTTTAAGTGCAGAAATTATTTGGACAGGATCATGTAGACTCACACAGACATCAAGAGTCTGCGTATAAACCGCAACAATGGTGACAGTCGACAAAATATTCAGATAAACAAATCAACTCTGAACATCACAAAACAAACTACTAAAGTCACAAAAAAGCTTTTTGTTTAATGTCACCATTGTTCGAGATTCATGCGCTGATTCTTGATGTTTGTGAGAGTCAAAAAGGCAGCTCAAACCAATTTCTATATAATGAATGAAAAAAAAATCTGAATATCTGACTGTCATAACTCATAACATCACAAGATTACTGTAAATAATGCAAAACTAACAGCTAACACACTCAGAAAGAAGACTCTGGATGAGATCAGTGAATCAGGCCACTATATAATCATTGAATCATCATCAATAAGTAAAACGTCATCTGATCAGATTTTCTCTCTCGCAATTTTTGCTATAACAAATGTGCTTTAGAAACACACAGTTACAGCAGCCGGAGAAAAAACAGATGTTAAAAAGTCAAGGGTCAAGAGCCCAACTAAACCTAATTAAACCAGTAAACTGAACCTCTGTTAATTCTTAATACGAAGTTTTGTGTGAAAGCAATAAAGTCAGACGGGATTGAACTGAGTGAAGATGCTGAGATCTAGAGAGATCTGTTAGTGTTTATTGTTCTGTTGCTGCCAGTCATGTGACATTTTATTATTATTTTTTTTTTATTTTATTTATTAATTTATTTATTTTTACAGTGAAGATGTTTGATCATAATAATTCAGGAAATGCCTGTAGATAAACAATGTTAGTTTTGTTTATGGTTTTTGTTTGGCAACTGTTGCTGCCAATCATTTGGCTGTTTTATCTTCTAATGTTTTTGTTATTGTATTAATTACAGATTATTTTTGTAATTTTACATACATTTGTATGTAATTTAAGAAAACAGAAAAAGTACTGTATAAAAATATAGTACATTTTCTGTATAAAAAATGTGAATTACTGTAATTTGTCATTAATGTCATAATGCCTAAATGAACAGCCAAGTAGTTGTTAAATAATTTAGAGATAATTTTACAGAGTTTTGACCACAATTTAAAATAAAAGAAAACAAACTGAAAAAAATCACAGTTATTTTTTTAGTAAAATTATGATTATTTTACAGTGTACACATCCACATTTGAAGAGAATATATATGTTTTCTGAATTCATGGCTTACTTTTCGTCTGTGGCGAAACTTGCTTTCATCAATGTGTACACATATGTTGAGCCCACCAACTTTTTGTCCTCTTTTTTTCCTGAGCCTCCGCATACTTCTCACACATACACTTCGCAATTTCATGGACATCTTGGACAGGGTCGCACTACTATTTGAGATGTCATCTAGCATCATATCCACCTGTCGCATATGGAGACCCTGTGAAAATCTAAACACAATGCAATGCAATATTGCAGTAAAAGGACAGAATTAAAAATGTAATGTGCAGACAGTTATGGAGGAAATGGCACTAGAGATTACAGACAATATAAACTTACCTGTGAATATACTTCATCCAACTAAAAAGGCTTGCATGGGAATGGGAAAAAATGGACTTGGTCCTTATGCTTCTCCTGTTTCGTCCACATGACTTCTTGCACTGCCTGCAAATATATATAAGAGTATAATAAATAAATAGTATAATATTCATCATGTAAAATACATTCCTGCTAGCATAGCTTAAAAAAAAAATCAACCTAGACTATGATCTGTCTTAGTACTTGAAAAAAAAATCTGAATATCTGACTGTCATAACTCATAACATCACAAGATTACTGTAAATAATGCAAAACTAACAGCTAACACGCTCAGAAAAAAGACTCTGGATGAGATCAGTGAATCAGGCCATTATATAATCATTGAATCATCATCAATAAGTAAAACTTCATCTGATCAGATTTTCTCTCGCAATTTTTGCTATAACAAATGTGCTTTAGAAACACACAGTTACAGCAGCCGGAGAAAAAACTGATGTTAAAAAGTCAAGGGTCAAGAGCCCAACTAAACCTAATTAAACCAGTAAACTGAACCTCTGTTAATTCTTAATACGAAGTTTTGTGTGAAAGCAATAAAGTCAGACGGGATTGAACTGAGTGAAGATGCTGAGATCTAGAGAGATCTGTTAGTGTTTATTGTTCTGTTGCTGCCAGTCATGTGACATTTTATTATTATTTTTATTTATTTATTTATTTATTTTTACAGTGAAGATGTTTGATCATAATAATTCAGGAAATGCCTGTAGATAAACAATGTTAGTTTTGTTTATGGTTTTTGTTTGGCAACTGTTGCTGCCAATCATTTGGCTGTTTTATCTTCTAATGTTTTTGTTATTGTATTAATTACAGATTATTTTTGTAATTTTACATACATTTGTATGTAATTTAAGAAAACAGAAAAAGTACTGTATAAAAATATAGTACATTTTCTGTATAAAAAATGTGAATTACTGTAATTTGTCATTAATGTCATAATGCCTAAATGAACAGCCAAGTAGTTGTTTAAGTAATTTAGAGATCATTTTACAGAGTTTTGACCACAATTCTACAATTTAAAATAAAAGAAAACAAACTGAAAGAAAAAAAATCTGTTTTTTTTTTTTGTAAAATTATGATTATTTTACAGTGTACACATCCACATTTGAAGA
>NW_015639016.1:0-594 GCF_001515625.1 Sinocyclocheilus rhinocerous
ATTCTAATTTACTAGTCCCAATTTTGGTGAAGATGTATAACGATTATTTTCAAAAATGTCAACTACCGGCGACTCTGTATATGGCATCCATATCCTTGCTTTTAAAGAAAGACAGGGATCCCACCTCCTGCAGTAACTACCGACCGATTTCTCTGCTAAACGTAGATTGTAAAATTTTAGCTAAAGTTCTCTCTCTTCGCCTCCAAGATGCCATGTCATCCATAATTTTATTGGATCAAACGGGCTTTACATTGGGGAGGCATTCTTTCTTTAATACTAGAAGATTACTTAACATTATCCTCTCTCCATCTCCCACTACCCCTGAAGTTGTAGTTTCATTGGATGCGGAGAAAGCGTTCGATAGGGTGGAGTGGGAATACCTATTCTTTGCTTTAGGTAAATTTGGGTTTGACACCAAATTCATTTCTTGGATTCGACTTCTCTATGCTGTTTGACACCTCATTTCTTGGATTCGACTTCTCTATGCTTTCCTGTCTGCATCAGTGCATACCAATGGTGTTCGTTCACCACCCTTTTTGCTCCAACGCAGGACACGTCAAGGGTGTCCACTCTCGCCCTTGCTATTTAATATAG
>NW_015639017.1:0-519 GCF_001515625.1 Sinocyclocheilus rhinocerous
CTCCGTATCGGCTGCAAAAATCCTGATCGGAGCATCCCTAATAATGCTTAAAGGGGACCTATTATGCTTTCACTTTTTCAACTTTAGTTAGTCTGTAATGTTGCTGTTTGTGCATAAAAAAAGATCTGCAAAGTTACAAAGCTCAAAGTCCACTTCAAAAGGAGATATTTTATTTAACAGAAATTACTTTTCAAAAACTACAATGAACGACTCGTTTGGACTACAACGCATATTTTCCGGGATGGACGAGACCTGGTTGAGCTGCACTAGAGAAGGCAACGAGTGTTATCACTATGTCGGAGACATGCTAGTTTTCCCAAGGCAGACAAACTTAGAGTGGTTACAATCATCCGGGTTTAAATCGCGCTCAAATTGATTTGATTTTGACGCAATATTTACACTAAAGCTGGCAGGTGGCTATGGTAAGGGGCATGACATTTCCTGACAAGGCGCCGAGTGGTGCCAATCATAACGCACACTGTCCCAGCTAACCAATCACAGCACATTTCGTATTTCAGA
>NW_015639018.1:0-1721 GCF_001515625.1 Sinocyclocheilus rhinocerous
TTTTACACAGAGCATTTCCTGGCCTTTTTAAATCTAAAGTGGCAGCAAAACTGGCCAGAAAAAGATGTCGAAAATGCACTACTGTGCAGTTCTTCCTTCTTGATAAATCCAGAGATAGAACACCAAAAGGAAATGAGGATGTGATCCTCCTCCAGGCAGGATTGGGCCGAAGGACCATAAGTGTGCCTGAGGAAGCTGACCATTCAGTGTGTGTGTGTGTGTGTGTTCTGTTGCATCTTCACAGCTCATTCAAGTGCTCCAGTCTGGTTTTTGATTCTACTTCATCCTTCGATATTCTGCTTCATCTTTAAAAGTAAGATTAAATTACTTTTTAAAAGAGTTTTAAACTTTATTTAGTTTAAACTTTAACTAGTTTGTCAAATACTGACAATGATACACACTTCAGCTTTTAACGTGTAATAACCTACTTTTACATCCAACAGTAATCTTTGCTATGAGATGTCATGAAATTTTGTATGAAATTGTGCTTGTGTGATTACAGGTGCTGTGAGAAAAAGTCAACACCGATACTTGTTACTTATTTCAATGTTTTTGTCGCACTCTTGTCCTAAGGTTATCATAGTCAGCCGGATCCGGTCCGTATCCAGATCAGATGGTGGACCTGCACCCTGAGACGACCACAACGCAGCCCTGAATGTCAGTGAAGACCGCGACAATTGAACATCACGACTGGACTGACATCGGCACAGATCCTCAGCAAAGACTATGAGAAACAGACAAGTCCTTTGTACAGACCCCTATGGCCAGCAATGAACGTGTCAGGCCAGGAGCTGCTAGGACCACAATGCAGTTTTATCCTGCTTATAGTCACTGTTAATCCAGTCGTCCACTACTGGCTAAACGGCAGCCCTGCTGGACAGACTACAACTTCTCCTCTGATCAAATGACAGCGTGACGTATCCTGATCTTCAAGCAGTAGGAGCTGGATGAAATATTCGGAATGACATCAGTCCACAGTCTCACTAGTGATGCAGCCTGAAATCATAATCACACCATCTTTGTTCATTTATCCAGAGGAGAGCTGAGCTGACTGCTCCTGGTTTCTCCCAAGCTGTTTTTTCTTCGTTTCAGGGCCCTGCTGAAGTTTGGGTTCCACTGTCTCCTCTGGCTTGCTTAGCTGGGGTTTAAAAGACACTGAATATTCAAGAATAATATTGATTTGATTGTACTGACACTATTGCATAATGACAAGACTTGAACTGAATTGAGCTGGATTATAATATCACTGTTTTCTCCAGAGCTGCTTTATCGCCAAGACTTTGTTTCATAATGCATTATTACTGACCCGTTTTGCGGATCCGTTCCAGGGCTTGTGGTGACTCCGGCGCGGATCCGCTCCGGAGTCATTTTGCTATCTGGGTTACCTCTTTACTCTCTGCCATCATCCAATTCCAATTCTCCCCGGCTTTCTGACTCGTCAGGAGAAGGCCAACAACAGCCAGTCAGACGACAAGCAGCCAATCAATACAGGATTTGGCCAGCAGCCAATAGCATTTGTTAACACAACAAGCATACTTTTAGCTCTGCGCGCGTGCAGAAATTACTCGCGCCTGTGTTTAGATCTGCGCGCGCGTTCTGCTCGCAGTTTTGTTATTTGTCCTTGCAGCGTGCTGATGTGTGTACACAATCATATTTTTTGTGCTCGAGTTTGGAATTTGCCATTTCTTTATGTTTACATTTTACGTGTGAGCTTTGTCACT
>NW_015639018.1:1790-3567 GCF_001515625.1 Sinocyclocheilus rhinocerous
TTTCTGCACTGTCTCTGCATGGGAGAGAAAAGACAAGAAGGGCGAAAACACACTGTAAAGACTGTTTTATGTTTTATCAGTGTAAAAGAAGAGTCGAGCCGTAAGCTGATGTCAGTCTGGTTACTCATTGAAAAAAAAACACAACGCAGATAACACCGGTTACACGTGGTGCCCGTGACCATTTCGGATCTTCAGATCAGTGCTTCGCAGATCGTCGTGGTTGAATGACGGCTCGCCGTCTTCGCCGATCTCCTCGCCGATCTCCTCTCCCGGTCTAATCGCCATCGCTCGCAGCAGCTTCGTTCTCATGGATAAATTGGGCGCGTGTGTGAGACGAACAGCGCGTGACATCGCGGGTCAGTCTGTTTCATCTTAAAGGAACGGTAAAGAGTTTCGTTGACTTCCTGATCGACGACTTTTCTCTCCGGTAAACTTTTATTCATCGCTGATGCGTGTTAATCGAGAGAGACTGTGTGATAAGGACCGCGGGACGCTTCAGTGACCGTCGAACATCGTATCCTTCATATTGAACTCTGAACTGTTTTGAAAGAGTCTTATTAAGTGTTTATTCAACGTACATATATTATATGCATTCTAGTTTGTGATTTTGTGTTCTTATTTCCATTTTCTGAGGCACTAATTGCATTTTTCTTTTTACTATTTATGCTGAGTCATGCTTGAGGACACTGATAATCAGGAAAATCTTAGTCCTGTGCAACGGCCCAGTGCTATGTTCCCAGTAGGCAGGAGTAGTGGGGCTAGAATACAGCACACTGACAAAATGTCTGATGTTTCACCTCAATGTTTTGGGAGAGTGAGGGCATTCTTTAATGCAGAAATTGACCATGTACACATGTCTGATTCAGCTATTGGTGCTTCAGAGAGCCCAGCTGCTTGTTCTACCCCTTTTACACATGCAAATGCTGATCATGTTATTACTGCTGGAGTCATTAGGGGGTATTATTTCTGATTTGGCACAGAAAATCAGTCAAAGCATTTCAGCCAGTCTCAGTGTAGCACAACAGCCCAGCCAAATGCAGTCTAAGTCAGTTGTGCAACATTCAAGTGAATGTGTTGATGCTTCTAACTTTAAAGTCATTGTCCAACACGATGTTACACCTCCACCTTTCTTTAGGGGTGATAAAAGTGATTCATTTACTGTGCATGAATGGGAAGACATGATGTACAGTTACTTGAACAGTAAGAAATGCACTGATGACACTGAAGCCTCTGATATAATCTTGAGCAGATTAGCAGGGAAAGCGAGGGATGTAGTCAAAGGGAAAGCGAGGGTTGTAGTCAAAGTGTCCTTGCGCAGTTTCCCAGGGCCAACCGCTACAGTGCTCCCTAGTACAGTGTTTGATATTCTGAAACAAAACTGCAGTGAGTTGATGTATTAGAACATGCCTATGGCTGACTTTTACAACACTCTCCCTAAGACGGATGAGAGCCCAATGGACTATTGGATACGATTGAATAAGGCAATTGATGTGGCTGATGAGTGTTTGCGTAGGCGCAGAAAGTACGTTGAAGACCCTGCAGCTGAAGCTGTAATGATGTTTGTCTCTCACTGTCCAGATCCTGGCCTTGCTTTGTCTTTTCAGTTCAAGCCTGCTGAACAGTGGAGTGCTGCTGAGGTTCAAGAGTGACTGGATTGTCACGGCAGGAACCTGAAAAGAGCTTCTGCTAGAACTACACGCTACTTACCTGTGTCCGCTTGCCATCAGAACACTGTGACGGTCAGTGATGATCCTGTACCCAATTCTCCCAAACAGCC
>NW_015639018.1:4163-8312 GCF_001515625.1 Sinocyclocheilus rhinocerous
TCAAAACTTCAGATCCCAAGTCCAGTGTGAGTTCAACATGTAGAGTGTGTCGGTCTACAGAGCACACCACGTATGCTCACTGCATGCGCCATAGGCTTTGTCGTAACTGCCTCAAACCTGGACACTTTAAGAGTAATTGCCCTGAGACGGCAGGCCTTGAACCGCTTTCTCCTACCACCCAGTTAAACTAAAAAGCCCATGTATGGAGGGGGTAAACATGGGCAGTGGTGAACTTCCCCTAAATGATGAGTCAGACCCACAATACATTTTTGTAAATAGTTGCAAGTTGTTGCCACCCGACAAAACAGTGTTTTATATGGGATCTCAGAAAATTGATGGAGCTAGTTATCTGTTCTATGCTCCTGTGACTGTTGGTGGCCAGTCCGTACTGAATGGTTTGCTTGATTCAGGCAGTATGGCTTGCACCCTGAGTACAGAAGGTGAATCCAAGTTGCGTGCCGATGGAGGTCTCCCACCACCCTCAGTGATTCCTGGTAACGTGGTCCTCGTTGGCTGTGGTGGTCTTACTATTCAGCCTAAGTGCACGTATGACCTGGAAGTCGAAGTCTATGGATTTAAGTTCATCGTACCTACTTTACTAGTACCTGGACAGAAGGACGAGTTCATTATTGGCAGTAACATCATCAAATGTGTGCTTCAGAAGATGAAAGCCGAACAGAAGTACTGGGAACTCATTTCCTGTCAAAACAGCAACCCAGAATGTGAAGGGTTTCTCGAGCTTTTGAGCTGTGTTTCCCGTTGTTCTGGTTCCCCTCAACCTGAAAAACTTGGCTCAGTGAAGCTTTGTCAAGCAGTCACTTTACTTCCCAGGAGTGAGCAACTTGTGTGGGGAAAATTACCTGCCAACACTCATATTACCCCAGGTAGCACCGTCATTGTTGAACCCACTACTTCACGTTCAGCACCCCGTCATGTTCTTGTTGGACGTGTTGTGTCTCCTATGTAGGGTGATCGATGGGTACCGATGAAGATTCTAAATCCTACCCAGTCTCCGATAACTCTTCGATGTAACACCAAGCTGGCAGATGTGTCCCCTTGTCTGGCAGTGGAAGATGTTTCTCTCACTGATGTCACTGATTCTGCTCTCCCCAAGCCCGTTTTACCTGTTGACCTTATGTTTCAAAGTGTCCTTCGTGATGAGGCCATCTGTGATTACAACGACTATGTTCAATCCCTTGTCAGAGATCTGCAGTCTGCTATGCTGCTGGCTCAAAAGAACTCTACTGCAGAACAGAAACATCAGTCTGATCAGTACAATAAAAGAGTTAAGGGTTTACCTTTGTTAGCAACGAGAATGTGATTACCAACTAACAAAGGCAGTAGAGGTAAATGGAAGCTTCCCGATAAATGGGAGCCCACCATGTACTCCATTGTTTCTTCCAACCCATCTTTGCACATTTATAAAATCCGTGACACATATGGTCGAGAGAAAGTAGTACATCGGAATCTCTTGTTGCCAGTTAACTTTCATGCCAGCTGAAGATAATGAGGAAATTACATTGCTCCCTTTGCCAAGTGCATTCCAAACGACTACATAATGGCACGCACTGCTCTCTTTAGGGCGCGAGTGTGCTCATTATACCACAGTGTCGGACTGTTTTCCTTAATCTTCCTTAAGCGTAAAGGAGCAACCATATCTAAAGTGCAAGAAAAGAGAGAGTCCATAGTTTCTATTACATCATCAAGATTTTCTGAGCTATTGGATATGCTGAGGAATTTAGATGAGTCAGGAAGATTACTTAAAAAGCAGTCTTTTGTCGTAGAAGTGATGGTTCTACCATATTTGTAACAAGGAGTTGAATTTACAGCTTTAGCTATATGGAGTACACACGAGACTAGATAATGATCTGAGATGTCCTGACACGTGTTGTCTAACCCCAATAAAGTTCAGAATGTCTATAAATGCTGATCACAATGCATCTTTTTCATTATCTACATGGATATTAAAATCACCAACACTTAAGACTTTATTTGCAGCCATCACTAACTCAGATAGAAAATCAGCAAATTCTTTAATAAAGTCTGTATGGTGCCCTGGTGGCCTGTATACAGTACCCAGTACAAACATCACTTGGGATTTATCATTAACACTTTTTTTTTCTCTGGATAATGTTATTCGAAACACCAATTCTTCAAACGAGTTATACTCGAAACCCGACCTCTGAGAAATACTGAATATATTGCTATAAATTTGTAGCAACACCTCCCACTTTACCTTTTGGATGAGGCTCATGTTTATAACAGTAATCTTAGGGGGTAGATTGATTTAAAATAATGTAATCATCTGGTTTTAGCCAGGTTTCTGTCAAACAGAGCACATCTAAAAAAAAATAATTCATTGGATGAACTCAATTTAATTGAGGGCAGAATTTCCATCCAATAAATATGTGTAGCCCCAACTCATAAAAAACAAATTTTTATTTTTATTAAAGAGTTGGGCCAACTCAATTTGATCAAATATACTTTAAATGAAATTGATACATTGATGAAGTTATTTTTTAATGCTCGTTGAACTCAAACTAAAACATTTAACTAGATTATTAATTTTTAGGCCGACAACCTTCTACACTCAAACAAAAAATTATACATTGGATTTACTAAACTTTCGGCAATAGACAACTTGTTAGGCATAGTCATGAGACAGCTTTGTTACATCAACGGCATGCCCAAAGTATTTTTTTATTTTTTTATTTAAACAACTTTGATTCGTGTTACCTCAATGGTAACCCCCAAAAACACTAACATACCAGAAACTTTTTTAAATACAAACATAAAAGAGCATTAAACATTAAAAAGTCTCCCAATTTTATCATCTTAATTAAAAAATGCCTAAAATAATGTTTTATTTCAACATTTACTCTCCTTATCCAGCCCTGTGCAGAGCATGATGGGAAGGGGAAATCCACTTCCTAGTTACACAAGTAAAAAAAATATTGAGTTGAACCAAAACACAACTGTTTCAAGTCAGTTTAACACATTGCAATTGTTTAAATGGGAAACCTAACATAATGGTGTTAAATGAAAATGATTTTTTAAAATAAACTGAACAGTGTTGGAGAATCTCTTATTTGAGTGTACGTTATGATCAGTGATCGTATCATTTACAAAAAGCGCTTTCATAGAAAGGGACCTAATATTCAATAAGCCAAGATTTATCATTTGTTTCTCTGTATTATATAATTTTTTTTATTTGTTGAACATCAATTAAATTGTTACTCTTAAATTGGTTAGGAGTTTTTTTTTTTTTTTGTAGTTTAAGGAACAGAAACCATCTCTATAGTATGATATCTAGGTGAAAGAGTTTCTATGTGCTGAGAATTAACCTGATTTCTGTGACGTGGGGCAGATAGCAGATGGTCAGTTTTACCACTTTAAATGCATATTGCCCACTCTTTGCTCTTTTCCAAAAGCCACCGGGTGGCGGTGAGCCCGGGTGCGAGGGCCCTTTCATCGCTGCTTGCAGCTTTAATTCTTATTATAATTTGCATTATAATACAGTATATAATAATGCAATGCTAATCGACATAGCCTTTAATCACTGCTTATAATACTATGAAATATGTTGCATGCCTTATTCTGTGTAAGAATCATCTCACAGAAGGATTTATTTTAATCACTCGACTGACGTTATGAAGTGAGTTTGGAGTAAAAACATGTTATTAAATGTGGTATTTTCACGTGCTTTCAGATGGAGCAGCATTTACTACACAGAGCAGTAGTTCACTGAGAAGCCACGCAAACAGCTTTCATTATTGCAAACAATTTCTTTGATTTCATAATTGAACGATTATATCATATGCGATTTTTTTAGCGTAGCTTGTCAGTGAACTACAGTTCTGTGTAGTAAATGCTGCTCCATCTTAAAGCACGTGATGGAGATTTACTATTGATTACAGAACCGGCTTTACTGACAAGATTCGCATGACCAGGGCAGGACTTAGGGGGGCGGGGCCCCTAGGCTTGAGGTTATGTTTGGGCCCTATACCTACACTACAAATGCCCTCAAATAGAACATCATTATGGAGTAACACAAAATACACAAACATATGCTTTGAGGTTCATAAATAGTACAATTAATATGCAACATGTCTAGGCTATAGTCAAAGTTTAAATGTAATATTAAATATT
>NW_015639018.1:8715-8818 GCF_001515625.1 Sinocyclocheilus rhinocerous
GATTGAATCATTTGAATCATTTTGTAACGCTGAGGAACAAAACACTGTTGTTCGGAGATGCAGCGGTTCTGCTGTTTGTTCTGTTTGTTCTATGACTGAGCAA
>NW_015639018.1:10909-11912 GCF_001515625.1 Sinocyclocheilus rhinocerous
TATAATAAACAGGATGTGTTCTCTCAGTTGAGAGATCAAAACCCTGAAATAACTTTGAGCAAAAAAAAAAAAAAGCCAGAGATGTTGGCTTGCTAGTGTTATAAAAGTTATTGTCATATTTGTGTCCTCTTATGTCAGGTTCTTATTTAATCAATAAATGCAATCGAATAAAAAACATGCTGGCTATTAACAATCAAATGAAATCACAATCAACAAAATTCATAGATGGATTGTGCATAAATTTTAAGTTTAAATATAACATTTTAATGTAGAAATATTAAATGATTGCAAAAATGACAAAAGCTACTTTTTTAAATATGAAACTACAACCACCAGTAGGTGGCAGCAAGTGACTGTCTTAATGAGTGAGTTGAATCAACCGATTCGTTTAAAAAGCTGATTCATTGTCTCGTTCACTTCTCAGGGAACCATGGTTACATATATGTAACCTGAGACGTTCCCTTCCAAGGGAACTTCGAACTGCGTCCTCTAAAGGTTGCTATGGGGAACGGTATACCCACGCCGCCATGCTGAGGGGAGTGCATGCCAGAAACCACTGCGAGCACTAAGTACCAACTCTACCATAGCCATGGGAGTTGCCCTTAGCATGCCTTGACGGCTGTCAGTGACATTATCCCCTCTGGCCAAAGGCCTGAGCTGCATACCTTACACAACTTACCTGTTAAGGGCTGGGCTGGGACACCCGAGCCTAGGGCAGAGCTCAAAGGCTTGGAATCAGAGGATTCCTTTGAGGGGATACGGCCAGGTGACTAAAAACTCACCCCGGACCTTGGCCGATACAGCCAGGTGTCTAAAAACTCACCCTGGACCCTGGCCTGTCACCCAAGGGGCTACCGCCAGTTCTGGATGAGCCTGCTCAAGAACTGGCTCGACAGATCCTTGGTAGCAACACCCTGCTTCAGAAATGTATCAACAGGGATACATAAGTTGAGTGGAGCCCAAGGAGAAAACCGGGGCTTAAACCAACTCAGAGAAAGGGAAC
>NW_015639018.1:14361-16388 GCF_001515625.1 Sinocyclocheilus rhinocerous
AACTGCGTCCGCTAGAGGTCGCTATGGGGAATGGTATACCCACGCCGCCATGCTGAGGGGAGTGCATGCCAGAAACCACTGCGAGCACTAAGTACCAACTCTACCATAGCCATGGGAGTTGCCGCTAGGACGCCTTGACGGCTGTCAGTGACAATATCCTCTCCAACCAAAGGCCTGAGCTGCATACCTTACACAACTTACCTGTTAAGGGCTGGGCTGGGACACCCGAGCCTAGGGCAGAGCTCAAAGGCTTGGAATCAGAGGATTCCTTTGAGGGGATACAGCCAGGTGTCTAAAAACTCACCCTGGACCCTGGCCTGTCACCCAAGGGGCTACCGCCAGTTCTGGATGAGCCTGCTCAAGAACTGGCTCGACAGATCCTTGGTAGCAACACCCTGCTTCAGAAATGTATCAACAGGGATACATAAGTTGAGTGGAGCCCAAGGAGAAAACCGGGGCTTAAACCAACTCAGAGAAAGGGAACGAGGCTGACAGCTCATAACCCTTACTCCCCTCACTCGCACGTGCTCTGCTCCTTGGACATGGCCATGCTCCCCTCACTGCGGGAGGGTCTTCTATTAGCTCGCCAGTCCTGGGCGGATTACATACGTTCTCCTCTCTATTCTTGAGAGCTAGGTACTTTGCCCTGGGCTAATGATCGCCTCGGTCGAGCTGGGTCCCCCTTTCTTTGCTAAGGGTCGAGCCCTCTGCTCTTTGAGCTCCGTGGCAGCGACATCAGATGGTTTTGCCACTTGCTGCCTCCCTGATAGGTTGCCCTCTCTTGGCCGAGTCTAGCAGTGCTCCCCTCACCTTTGTGGGTTCCTTTGTGCATGCCGCTCCCATTTGAGTGTCTGAGGCCTCCTTTCGTCAGGTCCTCCGCTTTAGGGGCCCTATTGAGTGGCAGCCTCGGATTGTTAGGCCTCTCTCTGCCTCCCCGTTAGGCTGCTCTCCCTTTGTTGACTGAGCTTAGCAGTGCTCCCCCACTTAGAGGGTTACTTTTGAGCACGCTGCTCCCAATTGAGCATCTGAGGTCTCCTTTATTACGTCATCCGCTCTCTGGAGCTCCATTGGGCAGTAGCTTCAGGTTATTGGGCCTCTCTCTGCCTTTCTGTTAGGCTGCCTTCCTTGATTGAGTGAGCTTAGCAGTGCTCCCCTCACCATAGAGGTTCACCTATGAGCACGCCGCTCCCAAATCGAGCAAATCGAGTCTGTAGTTCCTCTCCTACTTTGAGAGTTGGGCTTCTGCTCCAGAGAGCTGCGGTCAGCAGCCGTGCCAGGTTGTTGGGCTACCTTCTGCCTCCCTGGTGGGTTGCTTCTTTTGGTCGTGCTAGCTGTGCTCCCCTCACCGTAGAGGGTCTCTTGTGAGCACGCTGCTCCCTTCTGAGCAACTGAGTCCCTCTCATTGGAGAGTCGAATCCTTCACTCTGTGAGCTCCGCTGGGTGGCATGTCAGGACTCTGCCCTTCCTCTTAGGCTGTTCTCTTGGTGAGCTCAGCAGTGCTTCCCTCACTCTAGAGCAGTGGTTCTCAACCTTTTTTCCACTGGGCCGCACTATGGTCCAAGTGCAAGTCTCACGGGCCGCACGCATATCATTTACATATTATGTCACCAATACAAACCAACCAGATTTATAATAGCCTATTATAGCATAAATATTATGATATCTAATCGATTATATTCATTGAAATAAATAAATAATTATACTCACCATTAATAAAACACCTGATGCTGTCGGGAGCTGACCAATTTTGTGAAATTCGGCTCGAAAGGAGTAACAGCACAATGAAGTTGCAGAAAATGTGCGTTCACAAATGTAGCCTATGTTGATCCAAATATGGAAAGCACTTTCGAATTTATAATCTGAGGTTCCCTCCAGAGATGTTTTGCCACATTTCTGCAATTAAGGATGATTGCTGCATATGGGTGTTTCCTTTACATCTTCAAGTGAGTGGCGGGGCAAACCGAAAGTTGATGCCGAAAGTCCAGCACTCTCCTACCTTCACTGCTGCGACTACTCTTGTTTGTATG
>NW_015639018.1:16398-16678 GCF_001515625.1 Sinocyclocheilus rhinocerous
CAGTAACTAGTAATATATAATGTATTACATTTTGGAAGTAACTTGCCCAACACTGGTCATTACATACAAAACTGAACTATATTAATATAGCTGAAACAGTAGTAGCTGTTTTGGGAGAAGGGGGGAAAAAAGACGGGCTCTGGTCGGACTCGGGCCGGTAATTCTGATAAGTTGTCGGACAAGGGCCAGGCTAGGGCCTGAACGTCATATATTTGAGGCCCGTGCAGGGCTCTAGCCTGAACATCTTCAAGTGAGTGGCGGGGCAAACCGAAAATTGAAA
>NW_015639018.1:17542-18895 GCF_001515625.1 Sinocyclocheilus rhinocerous
TTTGAGGCCCGTGCAGGGCTCTAGCCTGAACATCTTCAAGTGAGTGGCGGGGCAAACCGAAGGTTGATGCCGAAAGTCCAGCCCTCTCCTACCTTCACAGCTGCGACTACTCTTGTTTGTATGCGTTCCTTCGCTGGCATTTTCCACATTTAGTTTTTCTCCCTTAATAACAAATGTGTCTATTCTGATGCTCAATTTTACCGAACTAATGGCTGCTGATGACTATTTGAATTGAATTCTGCCAAAGTGCGCGCTTGTAAGTGTTCGTTAAATGCGTAACGTTAATTGGGCTACGTGAGTAGGCTACAGGTCTGCTCATGTCTGAAAATAATATATGAAAAACAAAATTATTTTACATAACAAAAACATTATAGCTTTTATTTGTTTAGTACATTTTTTAATTAATGTAAAAACTAAAATGAATTGTAAAACTGAAAGTTATTTTTTTAATTGTGTTCAGCATGGTGGGCCGCATTTGAATTATTTGAATTCCGCCGGTTGAGAACCACTGCCCTAGAGGGTTATCTATGAGCACACTGCTTCCCAGTCAGGCCAGTCAGGCCCCTCTCGGTCTGAGAGCTGGGTGTTACGCGCCTTCTAGTTATACATGAACAGATGCTCCGGCATACTACTATGGTTGAGTTGGCGATGCTCCCCTCATATGGTGGGTTTTTCTATAAGATACGCATTTCAATCCACATGCGCTCTGAGTACGGCTGAATTTACTGTCACTCCCTGGGCGTGCCACAGTCATGCAGGGTTCCTAGGCTGTCTAAGTGACAGCTTCGGTTGCTCCTTAGTAATGGTGTTTCTAAATCCATGCTATGGTATGGGCACACGCTGTGCTTCTGTGCACTTTCTAAAGTTCACATTGTGGTAAGTGTGCACGCTAAGCATTCTTCATGCTTTCTGTAATCCTGTATGGGTGATTTCTAATCTTTGGGGGGACTAGCCCCCCTCAATGTCTACAGTGGTTATTGCCCTGATCAGACATGAAAATATGTTGTGGCACTATCGTGCAGTCTGTAATGATATGACGTTAGCGATTTTTTGCAAACATTTCTTTGAATAACATGACCGTAAATATGAACTCACGATTGAATGTAACATGAAACAAATGATTACTTTTGATGAAAATCTTTATTAATGCCAAAACCGCTTACATTGTGTCTTTTTGTTTGCTTGGGCAGCCATGTTGCCGCTGTAGCCAGTTTATGCTGATAATTCTCATACCCCTTCGTTTGAAGTGTGGTCCCGAAAAATCTTCGTTTGAAGGGCTATCTGGCCCTTCCCCTTACCCCTACCCCTCCAACCAAAATAGAATCGAGACACCCCTACCCCTTCACGTGAACG
>NW_015639018.1:19328-28347 GCF_001515625.1 Sinocyclocheilus rhinocerous
TACAGGTCTGCTCATGTCTGAAAATAATATATGAAAAACAAAATTATTTTACATAACAAAAACATTATAGCTTTTATTTGTTTAGTACATTTTTTAATTAATGTAAAAACTAAAATGAATTGTAAAACTGAAAGTTATTTTTTTAATTGTGTTCAGCATGGTGGGCCGCATTTGAATTCGTGACGGGCCGCCGGTTGAGAACCACTGCCCTAGAGGGTTATCTATGAGCACACTGCTTCCCAGTCAGGCGTTGGCATCCCCTCTCGGTCTGAGAGCTGGGTGTTACGCGCCTTCTAGTTATACATGAACAGATGCTCCGGCATACTACTATGGTTGAGTTGGCGATGCTCCCCTCATATGGTGGGTTTTTCTATAAGATACGCATTTCAATCCACATGCGCTCTGAGTACGGCTGAATTTACTGTCACTCCCTGGGCGTGCCACAGTCATGCAGGGTTCCTAGGCTGTCTAAGTGACAGCTTCGGTTGCTCCTTAGTAATGGTGTTTCTAAATCCATGCTATGGTATGGGCACACGCTGTGCTTCTGTGCACTTTCTAAAGTTCACATTGTGGTAAGTGTGCACGCTAAGCATTCTTCATGCTTTCTGTAATCCTGTATGGGTGATTTCTAATCTTTGGGGGGACTAGCCCCCCTCAATGTCTACAGTGGTTATTGCCCTGATCAGACATGAAAATATGTTGTGGCACTATCGTGCAGTCTGTAATGATATGACGTTAGCGATTTTTTGCAAACATTTCTTTGAATAACATGACCGTAAATATGAACTCACGATTGAATGTAACATGAAACAAATGATTACTTTTGATGAAAATCTTTATTAATGCCAAAACCGCTTACATTGTGTCTTTTTGTTTGCTTGGGCAGCCATGTTGCCGCTGTAGCCAGTTTATGCTGATAATTCTCATACCCCTTCGTTTGAAGTGTGGTCCCGAAAAATCTTCGTTTGAAGGGCTATCTGGCCCTTCCCCTTACCCCTACCCCTCCAACCAAAATAGAATCGAGACACCCCTACCCCTTCACGTGAACGAGCCAAGCGGAGGGGTAGGGGAAAGGGGAAGGGCTAAGGGGTAGAAATGGGATTGGGCCTTACTCCTCAATTAAAGTTTGGATGCGTGTCCCCTGAAAACACTGTACGTTGTGAGGACGTCGCCAGTTGGTCGTCAATTGGTCAGCGTGACATTAATTTATGACAACGTCGTGGTAACATTCCATTTTTTAGAAATTTGGCTAACGTCCCAGAAACGTTGTGGGAACGTCCTCAAAAGACGTCTCTAGTTAGTCCCATGGAGAACGTTGTAGCGACGTGGTCAGCTGGTCTCCAGATAACTTCTACATGAATTATCTTTTTCAGTATCTATATACTGAATTCATAAAGCATTTTAAATGATGGCATGAATTATTTTATTTGTAGATATATAAAATATTTGTCATCAAAAGGACAAAACAAAAACCAAATAGTTTGCTTAGCAAATGGTGCGAATGACATGTCTGTGAATGACAGAGATTATTGAAAGAGGGCACGGGACAAATTAAAGGGGTCATATGATGCGATTTCAATTTTTCCTTTCTCTTTGGAGTGTTACAAGCTCTTGGTGCATAAAGAAGATCTGTAAAGTTGCAAAGACTAAAGTCTCAAATCCAAAGAGATATTCTTTATAAAAGCTAAGAGTCTACCTAAAACGGCTCGTTCTAACACACCCCACATACCTACGTCACTATCTGGGCGGGGCATAGAGGAGAAACAATAATGTACAGTATGTGGAAAATAATGGTTTTTTAACCTTAAAACGCATAAACACATTTCATTACACCAAATACACAAAATAATGTTCTTTATAGCAGCATCATATGACCCCTTTAACATTTAAACCAGCGCACGTCACTTTCTGAGTACTGCGCATTTGGTCTGTAACGGTCAGCTTCCAGCGGACGGACACGGAGGAAAAGGTGAGCGCTATAAATGTGCTTTTATTGATGGTTTTTACTGATATAATGTTAGATGTCACCAAAGATGATTAGTATTTTGTATTTCTGTAGGATTTCTAATTTAATTCAATAAATAAATGCCCTGTTTGGTAGCTCACAAGCAGTATATGAGGCGGTCTGAGGTAACGTTAACTGTTAAAACCTTGAGATAAAATTTCATTTAGTTATTTGAAATTTAACACGATAAACTATACAGTATTCACTTTCAAATTCTTTAATTTTAACCATAGTAAGTTTGTTTGACTGCCTGCCGCTGTCTTGGCTTGATGATGCTCATGCTAGCCATACTGTTAACTTGAATATAAGCTGAATATAAATTAGACCGAGGCTGCCGAAATCACATTCAGTGTATGTGGGATTAATATTTCCGCCTTTCCCCCTCAAGTGACAGGCCTGTAAATTGGGTCATCTGCTCGTTATAGAGCTTGGGAAACTACGTCACTGTGCATTGCATTCTGGGTAGTCGCGGCCATGTTTGGGGACATGCTCGTCAGCCGTCATTATATTAGTACACAGCGATAGCGATAATAAACAGGAATAACAATGGACCGAACAATGATCAAGTGTAAGATTACACATAAAGAAAAACTCAACAAGGAAGCAAAGTTGCTGTACTTAGAAAAAATCAAGACAATCAACGAACTCGATCCGTACGAACACATAGAGTGGTCCGATGATCTTAACGAGCTACAGCACGTAACCTTCCCTGATGTATTTTGCTTTGTAGTGTCAGTGCGTACACATTTGAGCAATTAAAAAAATTATAAATCTCTCGAGGCCCACCTGCAATTTACAAATGGATGGGTGCAGGACCTTCAGATTTTCCACGTCAACAAGCAGAAAACGGTTGTTCGCACAAAGGTATGTAATAAAACGCACATTTCTGTCACTCATCACTCTTAATATCAGCAGCACATTTTAGTCATGAGAGTTTGCTTTTCTGTCTGTCTATCTATCTGGCTGCCCATGGTGTGTGTGTGTGTGTGTGTGTTTGTATGTGTTCACGGTGTGTGTGGGTGGGAGCGTGGGTGTTCACGGTGTGTCTGTCTGTCTGTCTGTCTATCTATCTAGTGTGAGGCCTGTTCAAATAACATGATTAGAGATATTTGTCTTATTAATTATTCATTTTGTACTTACCTTAGTATTTTTTATATATTATAGGTTTTGCACTCTCAACGCCTTAATGAATCTCCGCTCAAGCCGTGGGTGATCCTCAGCTCCAGTGACCAAGTGGAGTGTGCACACTGCACATGCATGGCTGGCATAGCAGAGTCTTGCACACATTTTGGGGCTCTCCTTTTTAAAATCGAAGCAGCAGTCCGGATACGGGGGGCCAAGACTGTCACTGATGTTCCAGCCTACTGGATGATGCCCGCTAATGTTGATAAGGTCTAAGCAGAGGTGGGCCACAAGATTGACTTCACCTCTGGTGCAGCTAAGAGAGTGGCACTTGACAAGTGCATCACTGGGGAGAGAGGATTGTCAGGGATGCGTACTCGTTTAGGCTCCATGTTACACCTGTTGTATTTGCATTACATTTGCACTGAACTTCTAAATGTAATTGTTTTTCTATTTAACTTTTTTAACTTATTGCATTATCTATGTTCTTGATACTTGAAGGTTACACTGCTGTTAGATGTTACTCATGTCAGTTTAAATCTAGATTAAAGACCCATCTCTTTAACCTGGCTTACACATAACACACTAAAACATTTTTAATATTCAAATCCGTTAAAGTATTTTCAGGCTGCATTAATTAGGACAACCGGAACCGGGTACACTTCCCATAACACCCGATGTTCTTGCTACATCGTTAGAAGAATGGCATCTACGCTAATATTAGTCTGTTTCTCTCTTATTCCAAGGTCACCGTAGCCACCAGATCCAGTCTGTATCCAGATCAGATGGTCACTGCAGGCACCCTGATCCAGTACATATCCAGCCCAGATGGTGGATCAGCACCTAGAGAGGACCTCTACAGCCCTGAAAAACAGCGGAGACCAGGACAACTAGATGAGCCCCAGATACAGATCCCCTGTAAAGACCTTGTCTCAGACGACCACCGGGACAAGACCACAGGAACCAGATGAGTCCTCTGCACAATCTGACTTTGCTGCAGCCTGGAACTGAACTGCTGGTTTTGTCTGGTCAGAGGAGAACTGACCCCCGACTGAGAGAGATCAGGACAACTAGATGAGCCCCAGAGACTGATCCCCAGTGAAGACCGTGTCTCCTAGACAGCCACTGTGACAAGACCACAGGAACCAGTTGAGTCCTCTGTACAATGTGACTTTGCTGCAGCCTGGAACTGGACTGCTGGTTTCGTCTAGCCAGAGGAGAACTGCCCCCCCGACTGAGCCTGGTTTCTCCCAAGGTTTTTTTCTCCACTCTGTCACCGAGTTTTGGTTCCTTGTCGCTGTCGCCTCTGGCTTGCTTAGTTGGGGACACTTAATTTCCAGCGATATCATCGACTTGATTGCACAGATACTATTTAAACTGAACTGAGCTGGATGATGACATCACCGAATTCAATGATGAACTGCCTTTCACTGAAAATTGAGTGTTTATTATTGTAATTTTGCATTAATGACACACTATTTTCCTAATTAATGCTGTACAGTTGCTTTGACACAATCTGTATTGTTAAAAACGCTATAAATAAAGGTGACTTGACTTGACTTGACTGTTGTTTAGCACTACAAGTGCACTGAACGTTTAAATTAAATAATTGTTTTTCTATTTAACTTTTTTACTTATTGCCTTACCTGTGGTCTTGATACTTGTTTACCTAATTACCTTTTATACGTTACACTGCCCCTTTACCTGTTTTATATGTTATATGTGTTACTGTAAACTGTACACATTTACCTCAGTGTGTTATGATGCACAAATAAAGAGATACAGAATTGATACATTTTGCCATTTATTATTGTAACAGGTGGTATGCAATATGCATAACACTGATAATGCAGGATATGCTGTTCATGCATAGGTAACGTTTAATGTAAGGCTGTCAAGTCGATTAATTACATCCAAAATAAAAGTTGTTTATATAACGTATGCGTATATTTATATTTATATATAAATGCACATGCATACATGTGTGTATATAGAAATATTTACATGTGTGTGTATACAGTATACACATGTTAATATTTCTTATGTATACACACATCTATGTATGTGTATTTATATATACATTTAAATATACACAGTACACAAACATTGATAAACACAAACTTTTATTTTGGATGCAATTAATCGTGATCAAATAATTTGACAGCTTTAGTTTATGACCATAGTTTATGGTTTCATGACAACGCTGGGGCACATATTAGTCAAGGCACAGCATACAGTCACGATCTTGTCCAGGAACGTCATGTCTTCACCTTGACATGGGAGTACCATGCTGACTGGTACAATTCCATTTAGTATGGTGTACTTTATGCGTACACATCCAATCACCCTCTCCACATGAACCCTGAGGTGAGCTATCCGGCGTGTTTCCTCCACACCTTTTGCATCCAGCTGGCTGCGTCCTCTTGTGAATGCAGGTATTTTCACTTCTGCACACACGAGTCCAACACTGTCTCTGATGTCAAATCAACGATCTGCCAACACCAAGTCCCCAGGCAATAGTTTATTAAGAAGGCCACTATTCTCAGTCACATGCTGGTCACTGACACGACCTCCCCACCCTTGGGTAATAAAAGAGATAGAGCCTCGTGGTGTAATGCCGGTCCGTGTACTTGGCGGTCAATGGATTTTCCTTTTGAAATTAGAAAACCAAAATTGGGAATCGATCGTTCACTCGTTTTTTATTTTAATATTGAAAGTAGAAAAATGAGAAAACAGCTCCTTTTTCGTTTTTTCCCAAGAAATGAAAAACAAGAATTCAGCTTAATTTTTCGTTTTTCGTTCAGGGGTAGAAAAATGTATAAACAGCTTGATTATTCGATTCTACACGTGGGCGGGAATTAAACGCCCCTTTCTGCTGATTGGTCAGCCAAAGATCAAACCATGTTGTCATCAGTTCTTCCGCAGTTCCGCGAGGCATAGTTGTCACAGATCGGCCAGGCTCAACCACCTTCCAATCACAGCGAACACTATCACCTGAGTTCTAATCACACGCACCTGTCACGGATCAACAATCACCCTCAGCTCCCATACAAAAGCACACACCTCACATCACTCCAGTGTCCGATCTCGTTTCATCGAAGTGGACTCTCTCTCTCTCGATATCCTTACACGATACATTGAAAGACTTTACCTGCCTGTGTTACTTACCTCCTGTGTTTCCTCCAGTGTGTTCTCCTGTGTTCCATTCCCTAGTCCGTTCCCATCATCTGCTCCGTGGATTCCCCGTGTAGTCATCAACTGAGGTGTGTGCAGTCCTCTGTCTCCCTTCCACGATCTCCTGTGAGGACCATATACGGAATTACTCTTCTCATCTACCTTAAGGACCATTACCCTAAGTTCATCTACTCACCTGCCCTATCCATTCGCACCCCTTGCTGATAATAAACATTATTGTATTTTTCTAACCATCTGTGTGAGTCTCCTTCTGTAACAGAAGATCGGACCACAAAAGGATCAGCAAGATGAGTGCATCCGACCCGTTCCAGGAGATCGTGGATGCCCTCAGACAGATACTCACTCCTGCCATTGTCACACCACCTGTCATGCCCCTCACCAACGCCGATTCCTCTTCCACGACAGTACTTACCGGTCCCATGGCCAGACCAGCGCCCTTCTCTGGCTCGGCGGAGGAGTGCAACGGATTTCTGCTGCAGTGTTCGTTCGCACTGGAGATGCAGCCACATCTTTACGCTACAGAAAGTGCCAAGATAGCGTTCATCATCTCGCTGCTGACAGGGCGAGCGCTGCAATGGGCAGAGACCATCTGATCCCAAGCTAGTACAGTAACTAAATCACTTGATAATTTTATGACACATTTCCGTGAATTGTTTGGTAAACCCGTAGGCGATACCTCTGTCTGTGACCAGTTATATCACCTCCGTCAGTTCTCCCAACCACGGCCACTAAGACCACCTACCAAGTCCAATCGGTAACTGGAAGACCACTCAGTCGGAGACACGTACGCCACAGCGTGGGTCCGCTACTCTTACAAGTTGGTCAATTGCATGAAGAGTCACTCCATCTCCTGGTTCTGGAGGAATCCACCGCTGATGTGATCCTGGGGCACCCCTGGTTGGTGCAACACGACCCTACCATCTCTTGGAGAACTGGTGAGGTCCTGAAGTGGGGCAGCACCTGCTTTCCTGACTGTTTTCCCACATTTCCGTGAATTGTTTGGTAAACCCGTAGGCGATACCTCTGTCTGTGACCAGTTATATCACCTCTGTCAGGGGTCTCTGTCCATAAATGACTACGTCCTGAGATTCAGAACCCTCGCAGCAACCAGCGGCTGGAATGAGCGCGCACTTCTGACCATTTACCGGCAAGGACTGGAGCCGAAGGTGCAACTTCAGCTCGCAGCCTCTGACGATTCCTATGGCTTGGAACGGTTTATACAGCTTTCCATCCGCTGCCTTCAGTGAAGTATTCTGCCCAAAGAAGGCCTCCCAGTTACGTCCGCACCAGCCATGGACTGTGCCATTGATCTGATTCCGGGTGAGCCAGTGCCCCATTGAAGAATTTATCCCTTGTCACTCCCTGAACAGAAGGTCATGGAGGAGTACATCGAAGAGGCTTTACAGCAAGGTTACATCCGCCCTTCCATGTCCCCTGCTGCTTCCAGCTTCTTCTTCGTGGCCAAGAAGGACGGGGGTTTGAGGCCCTGCATCGACTACCGGGCACTCAATAAAGGCACCGTGAAGTTTCGCTACCCACTTCCCCTCGTTCCAGCGGCTTTGGAACACCTCCGCGGAGCCACCGTCTTCACCAAGTTGGACCTCCGCAGCGCGTATAACCTCATCCGTATACGTGAGGGGGACGAGTGGAAGACCGCCCATGTGCCTTCTTCTCACGCAAACTCAACCCGGCGGAGAGGAATTATGACATCGGCAACAGGGAGCTCCTGGCTATCAAGCTAGCCCTAGAGGAATGGAGGCATTGGTTGGAGGGAGCACACCACCCATTCAGCGTCCTCACTGACCATAAGAACTTGCAATACTTACCAGCCGCCAAGAGACTCAATCCTCGCAAGGCAAGATGGGCTCTCTTCTTCACTAGGTTTAATTTCACCATTTCCTATCGTCCTGGCCCCAAGAATGTGAAAGCAGATGCCGTCTCTCACCTACATGCTCCTGAAGAAGTCAGTGAGGAACCAGAATCCATTATCCCCAAGGAAATCTTCGTAAGCCCCATCCACTGGAAGGATAACCCAGTTACCTCCACCAATGCTTCCACGCCCACTCCGCCGGGTTGCCCAACAGGAGTGCAGTATGTCACCAGAGCACAATGCAGTTACCTGATTCACTCTGTTCACACCTCTCTGGGCACTGGCCATCCAGGGGCCAACAGCACCATCTCGCTGCTGAAAGATCGCTTCTGGTGGACCAACATGGCCAGGGATGTGAGAAGGTTCGTTCAGGGCTGTTCCGAATGTGCCATCTCCAAGAGCCCACACCACCTACCATCTGGCAAGCTCCTTCCGCTGCCCATTCCCAACCGCCCTTGGTCACACCTAGGAGTTGATTTCATCACTGAACTACCAGCCTCGGATGGTAACACATGTGTTCTTGTAGTCATTGATTGATTCTCTAAATCTTGCCGTCTGCTCCCCCTCAAGGGTCTACCCACAGCCATGGAGACCACTGAAATCATGTTTAACAACGTCTTCAGATATTTTGGGATTCCCGAGGACATTGTCTCAGACAGTGGCCCACAGTTCATCTCCAGGTTATGGAAGGCATTCTTTTCCCTCCTAGGTGTGACCATAAGCCTCTCCTCAGGTTACCATCCCCAATCCAATGGGCAGACCGAGAGGAAAATTCAGGAAATTGGGCGTTTCCTTCCAAACTTCTGCCATGGGCCACCGAACCCTTG
>NW_015639018.1:28407-35911 GCF_001515625.1 Sinocyclocheilus rhinocerous
CAGAACTCTCTCCGTCAGCCATCCACTGGACTCACTCCCTTCCAGTGCGTACTCGGGTACCAGCCTCCCCTATTCCCCTGGTCCGGGGAACCGTCGGATGTCCCTTCTGTCGATTACTGGTTCCGAGAGAGCGAGAGGGTCTGGGACGCAGCTCACCATCAGCTTCAGCGGGCAGTGCGCAGGGGCAAGACTACCACAGACCTTCGACGGGCTGAGACTCCATCTTACCAACCAGGCGAGAAGGTGTGGTTGTCAACACGGGACATCAGGATGCGCCTGCCCTGCAAGAAGCTCAGTCCCAGATATGTTGGCCCCTTCACCATCCTCAGACAGATAAACCCGGTCCCATATCAACTCCACCTCCCTCCATAGTATAAGATTCACCCCTCCTTCCATGTGTCACTGCTCAAGCCTCACCATCCACCTGTTTCTCTTTCCACAGAGCCTGGCCCGACGGAAGAACCCCCTCTACCGTTAATCCAGGAGGAAGGCACCATCTACAAGGTCGACGAGATCTTGGACTCCCGGCGCCGTGGTGGTCTCTTAGAATATCTTGTGGACTGGGAAGGTTATGGGCCAGAGGAGCGTTCATGGGTTCCCAGAGCTGACATCCTCGACCCCATGCTGCTGGAAGCCTTTCACTCCACTCATCCAGATCGCCCTGGGCCCCGAGGAAGAGGTAGACCACCACGACGTCGGGGTTTTCGGCCCTCAGGAGCGGGCTGGAGAGGGGGGTACTGTCGCAGATCGGCCAGGCTCAACCACCTCCCAATCACAGCGAACACCATCACCTGAGTTCTAATCACACGCACCTGTCACGGATCAACAATCACCCTCAGCTCCCATACAAAAGCGCACACCTCACATCACTCCAGTGTCCGATCTCGTTTCATCGAAGTGGACTCTCTCTCTCTCTGATATCCTTACACGATACATTGAAAGACTTTACCTGCCTGTGTTACTTACCTCCTGTGTTTCCTCCAGTGTGTTCTCCTGTGTTCCATTCCCTAGTCCGTTCCCGTCATCTGCTCCGTGGATTCCCCGTGTACTCCTCAACTGAGGTGTGTGCAGTCCTCTGTCTCCCTTCCACGATCTCCTGTGAGGACCATAAACGGAATTACTCTTCTCATCTACCTTAAGGACCATTACCCTAAGTTCATCTACTCACCTGCCCTATCCATTAGCACCCCTTGCTGATAATAAACATTATTGTATTTTTCTAACCATCTGTGTGAGTGTTCCGTAACAATAGTCCTCCACTGCTGCAGGTGTACGGATTCTTGATGCACTTATTACAACTACATTTCACCTTTTTCTCATCAAACAACCAGATTAATGAATACCTCGACACAGCTCCTACCAGGGCAGAGTTTAGACAGCACTTTCTTCTGTGTAGACCAGCGGTTCTCAAAGTGCCAGAGGGTCCACGAAAAAAATTACTATAGCCTACCGTATTTTCCAGACTGTATAGTCAAGTTTTTGATACATGCTGTGATTTATTCCAAAGTGACTTATATGATGCATTTAACGTCAAATAAACTAAATGTAGACTTCTAGTAGGTGCGTCAAGTAGGCTATTTGCTGTGTATTGGTTCATGTTTGAAGCGTGCTCCAGAAAGATGCTCAATGAGACCGGGACGCACTAAAGCAGCACATTTTTCACTTTACATTTCACTTTATTTTTCAAAGGCATGACATTTTGTTGTCATTTTGAACGTACACAAATAAAAATATATTTTTTACCATACAAACCTATTATTTACCCTGCTGAGGAAAAAATCCAAGTGAACATCAATTAATAGGCCTACTCAAAAACTCAACAAAAACAAAGTTATGACTGCTGTACACTTCAATACTGGTCTGCGCTTGACTGCAGTTGCCTTTGTCTGCGGTTTAGTTTACTTAGTTTATTTAACCCATCACAATTTATGTGAACTGGGGATAAATAGGCTACTCACCTTGTTATTCTAAAGGCTTATTACCTTCCTTTTTCGAAACACACACACACACACACACACACAAAATGTCCTGCTCTCACTTGGCAGAGAATGGCAGAGATGGTGACTTTCACTTTTTTAGGCGGATGCAAATCAGTCATTCTACAATCCTATTAAAGGGGTCATATGATGTTATTTTAAAGATCATTATTTTGTGTATTTGGTGTAACAGAATATGTTGACATGCTTTAATGTTCAAAAAACACATTATTTTTCAAATACTGTACATTATTGTAGGTCCTCTATGCCCCGCCTCTCTCAAACACCTCCTTTTCAACAAAGCCCTCTCCTTTGACAAGCGCAGTCTGCTCTGATTGGCCAGCTGACCCAGTGCATTGTGAACACCGCAAGCACTCGTCGGAAATGTAACGCCCCTTACCATAATCGCGAGCTTTATCTTTCAAAATAAATGTAAAGACAGAGCCCGAAAGGGGAACAGAGTCGCGTGACAGACACAGTGATGATGCAGTACACAAGCCGCGGTTAAGACAGCTGACGTGCTATGATTTCTGACAGGCAGTTCACTCTCCTGTGATGTGAACGTGTTCCCCTCACACACACACACCGCGTTACTCTGCGCTGCGCAAAACTCCGCATTTGAACAGTCAGTAGCAAATACTTAAACTAATAACAACACATACTTACAGTCGCTGATTCAGAAGCGCCAGATTGTCATAGCAAAGTCAGAATTACCTCCTCTCCTAGGTTCATGAAACGGTCGTCCATAAAATGCATTGCTGTTCTGTTGTAAGTAATCTTAAAGATTCCTAAATGCATCTACTTTCGGAAGGCCAAATAAAGTGCTTTTGCTTTCGCACTGAAACACACAGTGTCTCCCTGACATGCTGCATCAACACTACTGCTGTTCCTGAAACCACGCTTTCTTTCTTTGCGTGCACATTTGGGCGGCATTATGCTAATATTTCCACATAGTGACGTAGATATGTGGGGGCGTGTTAGAACGAGCCGTTTTAGGTAGGCGTGGCTGACTCTTAACTTTTATAAAGAATATCTCTTTGGATTTGAGACTTTAGTCTTTGCAACTTTACAGATCTTCTTTATGCACCAAGAGCTTTTAACACTCCAAAGAGAAAGGAAAACTTGAAATCGCATAATATGACCCCTTTAATCTCGTGGCATAGGCTATATTCCAATCGTTCTAAATGTATTCTGTGGGGTTTGGTGAGAATCAACCCGGAATGGCAAGTTGCATTTATGAAAATCTTGCGTTACAGTCCTGTGTGCGAGTGCGTATGCAGCTCACGGCCTGCACAACTGCATATCCTTTTGAGGTCTCAATTACAATCAATAATAATAAAAAAAAAGACTACATTATAAAACTCAAAAGTGTATGTATTTTATCTCTGTTGTTCTCCGATTGTAAGATAGTCAGAATGACACAGTTCTTGAACGTTATAATAGGCCTGTTATAGAAGTCAATGCATTATTCTTTCCTTTTTGTATTAGTGTTTAAAATAGTTTATTTAAAAGTAATTAATTAATTAAACAAACAAACTTACTGGGCGACCAGGGTAGGCTATGGCAGCCATCATATCATACATGCCCAGCTGATGCAAATCATAGAATTTATATCTACACAGAAGAAAGCGCCGTCTAGACTCTGTCCCGGTATGAGCTGTGTTGAGCTATTCATTAATCTGGTTGTTTGATGAGAAAAAGATTAAATGTAGTTGTAATAAGCACATCAAGAATCCGTACACCTGCAGCAGTGGAGGACTATGCTTCGTGGAACTGCGGAAGAACTGATGTCGGCACGGTTTGATCTTCGGCTGACCAATCAGCAGAAAGGGGCGTTTAATTCCCGGCCACGTGTAGAATCGAATATTCAAGCTGTTTATACATTTTTCTACCTCTGAACGAAAAAAGAAAAATTAAGCTGAATTCTTATTTTTTGTTTCTTGGAAAAAAATGAAAAAACAAAAAAGGAGCTGTTTTCTAATTTTTCTACTTTCAATATTAAAACAAAAAAAAAAACGAGTGAACGCTCGATTCACGATTTTGGTTTTCTAATTTCAAAAGGAAAATCCGTTGGTCGCCAAGTACACGGACCAATACCAATGAGATACTTTAGGGTGTGCTGGTGTTTGTAGTGGGAAAATGTCTGCGCTCTAGCTTTGAGGTTTGAAGCTCTTTCAATGCAAATTTCAAAGCAGTCCACAGTAACTGCTACTCGACTGCCAAAAGCCTCTACAAACTGATGTGGCATGATGGCCTGCAAGCAATGTCTCTCTGGCCAGTGCACCAAGGGTTTGAGATGTCTAAACATTGTACCTATGGTATCTCTGAATGTGGTGGACACAGTCTTTCAATCCACAGAGAAGAGGTATGCAATGTGCTGAACTGGGAGATTCAGCCTGAGGCGCATCAGTGTTGAAAGGAGCATCTGAAAAGGTGAGAGTTTTCAGCCAGTCTGTGGCAGGCAGGGAAGAATCTGTGTCAGCACACCCATCAGAAGTGCAAGACATGGAAGCCCAGTTTAGTACTTCACCTTTGCATCATCATCTTTAAAAGAATTCTCATCCATTCTCTTTTGGGCAAGCTCTTCCTTCAGTCTCCTGTTCTCCTCCAACAAATGGTTAATTTCAGCATGCCTGCAGCTACAAAGATGGAATTCCAGCTGTTCTGCAGTGTTGTTATTTGAGTCTGCTTCATCCATTTGTGAAGCATCATCTGCTGTTGCAGCTTCATCCATCTGGCCAGCTACATCTAGTGGTGCAGGTGCAGCGTGATCCCCTGTGACAGCTTGCAGTCTCCTTGTACTCCGGTTAAACGCCCAGAGTTCCACAACTTCTGTGTGCCCGAGATGCAACGATGGCACCCAGTCAGGATCGCACTCCAGCATTTTCATAGGCTGGTTTGCCTAAAAATAAAAGATGAAATATTTAATTGGTTATGTAGTTATTCAGCCGGTTACCAGTGTTTGTCAAGATTGCGAGGTAAAGATGAGGCAAGGACTCAAACAGAAAGCAAAGGGCTTTATTTAATAATAAAGCAAAACAAAACAAAAACAAACAAAACAATGTAGGGCAGACACGAGAACACAACCAACGAAAACACGAGACAAGAGCGTATGGTGAGGAAATGAACACTCAACACACAGACGAGAGCGCACGCATGTTCACACAAAAACAATATACACCAGGATCAGGGCTCTGTACACATAACCAAGAATAAACCAGACCAAAGTGACAGAACCCTGACACTGTTAGCTAATAAAGTTTGCGGTGTAACAATAACTCCATTGCTAGTGGTAAAAACAACAACAAAAGTTAAACGTGCTTTGTTTATAACTTACCTTTGTGAAAATGGCGTGAACAAACAAGCGTGTTTCGGGAAATGTGGTTGAAGGTGATGGTTTTCCTTCTTACTGCTGCTACCCAAGCCATGCGACGCCGCTTTGTTAACTTGGAGACCTGAGATGCAAGGTGCTGTTTCCAGGTGGGAAAGCTGAAAAATCGCACTCCATTTGAAATTCTTTTTCCATGCCGGTCGTTAGTGCGATTATGGCAGTTAATTACACAACAAGCTTTCACCATTGTAACACATTTTTAGCTGTACAAAGCAAACAAAACCGTCTATTATCAATCCAACACAGTATATACAGCAGTGTCCGTGTCCCCAAGTCCCAAAATGCATTGCGTTGCCGACGTCACGTTCCCAGACTCTATCGGTGTTAATGGTGTTTTTCACATGCATTCATATTCATTCTCAAATAGATCTGATACTTTAGTTTCAAGAAATCTTTAATAAACAGATTAGTAAACAGATCACTTTTTTAGGTCCTGACTGCCACCAGTTGAGTCAATGATTCAGTGAGTTGCTTATAAGAAAAGATGCTCATTTGTTACCACCTAGTACTATAAATGTTTTATTGCTGTAAGACGAACATACTTTTTTTTTTATCAGCAGGTGGAGACACAGTCTGGGCAGCAGCAACAAGACAACTATTACAAGTAGAGATGGGTTTCAAAAACTGTACTAATTTGGTTCCTGACTTGTTCAGTACTGAAAAATTGATATAAGCTACAGGATCAATAGTGCTGCAATCAGTATTTTTGTAACGTTGATTCATTAAACCATCTCCAAGTGGATGGGGACAGGGTATTATTGTATTATTATTATATATATTTTTTTATATTAATTTAAACAATTATTATCAAACAATTATATTCATTTAGTAACATATAAATATATCTTAGTATAGGCTATATCTTATGTAGTTTTGTAATTCATTATCTTCTTGTCGATCCACCGGTTCACATTTACAACTGCATGATTTCTGCGTAAAAATAAGGGTTGTTTTGGTCTAAACAAAGAGCAGAAGGACTTATTGAAAAATGCTAATTCATTCTCTGCCAGCAGGTGGCGCTTTTCACCAGGAATATAGTCATTTCCCCGGCAACTGCATTAAACATTGCAGCGCAGCACCTGACTTTGAAACTTGCAGCGTTTAAATTAAATCAATTAAACCATAGCCTTTTGAAGTGTAAGCTATATCTCAATTTACATGTATATTTTGTTTGTTTTTTACTGGAGCACCACCTGAGTCTTCTCCTCCCATTTCTACCAGTGATCCTTGTTTCCTTCCTGCGGTACTCCCTGCACAGATATCAATAGCATCACTGGGTTGTAAGTTGCCAAGTTGAGGGGACAAATGGGTTGAAATTTGTATTTGTCGATTGTGTGAGAAGGATGCATTTCATACAAGGTCTGGCAACTGGACAGCCTTGGAATATGTTGACATGATTATTTATATAATGAGGTTTGGGCCAAAGAGTATAGAAGCCCAGTATAGAAGTTCTTTGTTTGGGCCATACAAATTACGGGAGTTTTACCAGAGGCGAATGTAGCAAACATATAAAATACGCCCAGTGGGATTTTTTTATAGAAAGATTGAATATACGGGAGAAATACGGGAAAATATTTAAACATGATGAAAGCAGGATAGAAAAGATTGAAAATACGGGAGAAATACGGGAAAATATTTAAACATGATGAAAGCAGGATAGAATGGTAAAATACGGGAGAATCCCAGGAAAAACGGGAGGGTTGACAGGAATGGAGATCATTCATCATGAAGACTGTTCCATAGGAATCAGCGAATCCTGGGTGAAAAACTAAACCTGGTTGTTTTAGCATCACTCAGGCAAGACAAAATATATTGAAAAATTTTAATTGATTTCAGTTGGTTATATGTTTCAGGTCATCCTGACCATTCTGTTTTCCTGGATGTGAGCACATGCTGGAACCGCATTTCTCATGGTTGAAAGATTTGTGCAGCAGTATCCAGACATATAAGCAGCCTTCCTGGACCCACCCGACAAAAGGCTCAGGAGGAGAGACAGTTAATCCACAGGGTTGGATTTAGGGATGCAATGATACCAATTTATCAGAACTGATCCGATCCGATTTACAACACTGTTCCAGAACAGTTCAACCCAAATATTCAGATGTGTGCAGCACATTTTATGGAGGACTGTTTCCTG
>NW_015639018.1:35992-58606 GCF_001515625.1 Sinocyclocheilus rhinocerous
ACGTGTTTCAGAAAGGCGGGGCATAGAGGAGAAACAATGATGTACAGTATGTGGAAAATAATGTGTTTTTTGAACCTTAAACCGCATAAACACATTTCATTACACCAAATACACAAAATAATGTTCTTTTTAGCACATTTAGTTCTTTTTTTGTGATCGGAGAAATGACAAAAAACAAGTGCTACTCTAGACTGCTCAAAACTCGCGTTTGAATCGTCAGTGGCAAATTCTTTAAATGTCAAAAACGTACTTACAGTCTGTGAGTTAGACAGCCGGCATTGTAGTCTAACTCTACCAGGATCAGGAAACAGTCCTCCATAAAATGCGCTGGACACATCTGAATATTTGGGTTGAACTGTTCTGGAACAGTGTTGTAAATACAACTTAACCACTGATTTCTAGTCGTGTCCTCTTTTGGAAGGCCAAACAAAGTAGTTTCGCTTTCACAACGAAACACACAGGGTCTTCACGACATGGCGGCAACAACAATACTACAGCGAGAATAAAAGTTACGCCTTCTTTCTTTGCGTGAACATTTGGGCGGCGTTATGCAAACATTTCTCCGATCACAAATGCAGACATGGTTTTATGTTTGCGCGATGCAACGCAACGCGTAAAATGACAGTATAAGTCATTATCATCAGTAATTATGTCCCCACTGGATGCAACAAATGCCTCGTTTGTAATGGGTTTTAATGTTTTTGTCTCGTCGCTCCGGCCGGACAGGGCATCACAGTATGGAGAGGGGCGTAACATTTCTGTCACACGCTTGAGGTATTCGGCCAATCATAACGCATTGGATAGCTGGCCAATCAGAGCACACCTCGCTTTTTCAGACCGATGAGCTTTGTAAAAATCGACGCGTTTCAGAAAGGCGGGGCATAGAGGAGAAACAATAATGTACAGTATGTGGAAAATAATGTTTTTTTTTAACCTTAAACCGCATAAACACATTTCATTACACCAAATACACAAAATAATGTTCTTTTTAGCACATTTAGTTCTTTTTTTGTGATCGGAGAAATGACAAAAAACAAGTGCTACTCTAGACTGCTCAAAACTCGCGTTTGAATCGTCAGTGGCAAATTCTTTAAATGTCAAAAACGTACTTACAGTCTGTGAGTTAGACAGCCGGCATTGTAGTCTAACTCTACCAGGATCAGGAAACAGTCCTCCATAAAATGCGCTGAGAGTGAGCGGAGCCCGGCGGGCTTGAGAACGGCGTGGCCGGCGGATTTGACGAAGGAGCGGCGTGCGGGCTTGCGGCAACCACATGTGGCGACCCCGGGCTGGACTCCGCTTCACGTGTTAGAACGAGCCGTTTTAGGTAGGCGTGGTTGACTCTTAACTTTTATAAAGAATATCTCTTTAGATTTGAGACTTTAGTCTTTGCAACTTTACAGATCTTCTTTATACACCAAGAGCTTGTAACACTCCAAAGAGAAAGGAAAAATTGAAATCGCATCATATGACCCCTTTAATTACCGCTGACAATTATTTTATCGCACATTAATGCAGTTATTATTATTATTATTTTGAAAGCACGTTGCTCACTGGCTCTGAATACACATACAGAAAAACATGGGTGGGATGTTGATCAGTACTGGCTTGAGACGAGTGTCATCACGCTTCTCAACCAATGAGAGCATTTGGGGTGGGCCTAATACTGCAGCAGCACTCACATGAACGTGATAAAATTATGTAGGTTCAGCATCAACATTCTCAAACCACTGTTCACCCTTCTGGCTCTGTTAGCGCTCACACTACATTCGCAGTCCGCAGTCCGATTGGTCTAACTCAATCTGACCTAATGACATCATTATCACATGGCACAGCTGATTGGTTCTCTCATGTATAGGTAGCCAATGAGCTCGCTGCTCAACATTCAAATATATGACTAGTGCTTGCTGTAGCAGTTGCAGCGCTTCAGAAACCCTTCACCTTCCCCAGCTCCACCTGTATAGATCTGCTATGAGGTGATTCATGTATGCTATATGGGGGTTATTTCATGTATGTTATATTTGCAGCAGCAGTATTTCTTACATGCTCACAGCAGCATGTTGTGGATGTATTGGCAGTAGCAAGTCTCGTTACTTGCTCTGCTGCAGCAGCAGCGTAGCAGATTTATTCTGCCAAGACCAAATACCTTAACATTGTCATGTACAATCCCTCCGAGATCCCTCCGAGAGTTGTCATGACAGAAATATATATATATATATATATGTGTGTGTGAGTGTGTGTTTAAATATTTATTTTTGGTATTTCTGCCTTTATTATGATAGTACAGATCAGAGCTGACAAGAAGCGAAGTGAGAGTGAGAGAGGGGAGCAGGTTCTGTAAAAGTCCACAGTTACACTGATGATATGCAAATCTATGTTATAGTTATAGTTCATCCTTCCCCCATTATACGAAAGCTTGGCATACTATTTGATTCTACACTATGCTTTGAACCCTATATCAACCAGCTTGTTAAGTCCTGTTTTTTTCCATCTTCCCAATATTGTCTGTTTATTTCAAAGATGCCGAAACTGTTATTCATGCTTTTATAACTTCGTGCCTGGACTATTGTAACTCCTTGTTATATGGCCTATCTAGCAAAGCCCTTAATCACTAATTAATTAATTAATTATTTAGCTACAGCTAATTTAAAATGTAGCTGCTCATGCCCTTACATTCCCCAAGAAATCAGCCAACATCACTTTTGTCTTACAGCGATTACATTGGTTCCCCGTTTTCTATCATATTCAGTTTAAGATACTCATCCTAGTTTTAAAGCTTGTCATGGTTCTGCCCCTTCTTACCTTTCTGAATTAATTCACCCTTATGTCCCTACGCGTACTCTGAGATTGAGTTCTGGGAATTTGCTTGCAGTACCTAAGTTCAGACTAGTATCTAGTGTGGGTGGCAGGACTTTCAGCATTTCAACTCCTAAGTTCTGGAACAAACTTCCTCACAACCTTCGTGCTGTCTCTTCACTCCAGGGGCCTCATGCATAAAACTTTTCGTAGATTTAATCCTAAATGTGTGCGTATGCACAAAAGCTAGATTTTGCGTACATACAAAAGTTTTCAGATTTATAAAGCCATGCGTACAACAGAACCTGCGCAAAATTCCCTTTGTGATACCCAGTCAGCGGAAGATTGTGCGTACATGAATCTCCACCCCGTCTCCTCCCCGAAATAGCCATATATGGAGCTTACAATGCCTCGTTTTAACATGCATAATGTCATCTGCATATGCCATCCACGTGACATCATGTTTAACGCAGTTAAAGGGATAGTTCACCCAAAAATGAAAATGTGATGTTTATCTGCTTACCCCGAGGGCATCCAAGATGTAGGTGACTTTGTTTCTTCAGTAGAACACATATGATGATTTTTAACTTTAACCGTTGCAGTCTATCAGTCGTATAATGCATGGCAATGGTAACAAAATCTATGAGAGTAAAAAAAACACGCACAGACAAATCCAAATTAAACCCTGCGGCTCGTGACGACACATTGATGTCCCATTGATGTGGTTCAGAAAGACATCTGGCAAATGATAAAAGCTGCCCAGCTGCTAACTTGCAGAAATTGTGGGAAAAAAGGACATTTAGCTAAAGTCTTTTGCAGCAGCTGTGGTCGTGGGGTTTGCAGATGGATCTGGCGGAGGGAATGGAGACGGGCGAGTCCCTGTCTTCTTCCTCAGACACCAGAACCAGCGCCCCTTCCCAGGGATCGGAAGCACGCTCAGTGGTTTCTTCCCCCCCGGGGAGAGGGCTCGACGCTTCAACTATTGTCCTCTGAGGAGGTCGATGTTGAAACCGTCAATGAGACTGTGGACTCGGCACCCCAGTCTGCCAAGTACGGGAGCAGCCCCACCCATGTACCGGTTCCTCATACCGGGACGCACAAAAACAGAGCGTCACCTCTCGTGCTCTCCCGCAGAGGGCGCTCTCGGTCGAAGTCTTCTAAGTCGAAGGCGGATCTGAGGACCGTTCTTCTGGCGAAGAAGACTTTGGCCAAGAAGCCCTGACGATTTTGGCTCAGGACTTTTGAGGGCAGGAACCTCTGCGCAAGAGCGGTGTACAGCTCATCATACTGTGCCCATCTCTCCTCAGGAGATCGGTCTGTCAACCCTGCTGCTTCAGGGCACAGCGGTCTCCAGCGAGCGCATCTCTCAGCATCTGCCCAGAAACATAGCGGAGACATTTAGCTAAAAAGGACATTTCCTCTGGGAGGCTCGCCACCTCTAAGGAGGTCTCTAGAGCAGCTAGCTCGGTTGTCCCCTGCCGGTCATCTGCTTCAGGGCACCGAAGCTAGCCGCTCCAAGTACACCAGAGGTCAGTCTCGAGAGACTGATTCCCTTAGTAGACTATCTGGCAGTGTGGAAGCTTCTGACAAATGTGTCTCAATGGGTCCTGCACACTGTAGAAAGAGGCTACAGAATCCAGTTCGGTTCTCCTCCGCCTCGCTACAACGGAGTTGTTCCCACCCTGGTGGGCCCCCAGCAGGCTCTGGTCATGGAACAAGAAGTAAAAACTCTCTTGAGGAAGGAGGCCATCGAGGTGGTCCCTCCTCTCGACAGAGAGTCCGGGTTCTACAGCTGGTACTTCATCGTTCCGAAGAAGGATGGGGGGTTGCGTCCTAATCTAGATCTGCATCAGCTGAACCACTCAGTGATGCGACTGAAGTTCAAGATGCTTACATAGCAGACTGTTCACAGATTCTCCTCTCTAGTCCTCCGAGACTGCCTCCGGTTCCTGTCTGCCGTGCTGCTGAGTGGTTTGCGATTGTAGCTCCGTGTAGCTTTGCTTTTCTGTCAAATCTCTATCTTACTATCACTCTCTGTTGTTTAAAGTGATAAAATATAACTTAATTCCCACCATATTTCTGATATAATCTATCAAACTAATCTGACTAATTTGATCGTTCCCTTTTAATCTAAAATTGCGAGTGCAGCACGCGTGCAGCGCGTTACCATTCGTTAGCCGGTTAGCTTGTCATTCACGTTTCTATTCGCCTCTGTTACTGTTTTCTTTTTTTCTCGCTCCGTTTCTTTTCTCTCTCACTCCGTTTTTCACGAGTTCATCAAACAACAGTGGTAAGTTGGAATCATTCATCAATCACAGTGAATAATGGCTTCTTCTCCTGATATTGTTGTTTGCACCGCTTGCCACATCTATAGTTTATCTCTCTCTGTCTGCAATAAAGGATTCACATGTGATAAATGAAGGGAAATAGTTAGGTTGACAGAGAAGATTTTAGAACCAGAGACACGCATCCAAACTTAAATCAAGGATAGTAATGTGAGGGCTGTAGATACGGCTTTGGATGTGACTAGCTCAGGGAGTCCTGTACATTGTTCGGTTCTGGTTACAGAGCCTGTGCAGCAGGGCGACTGGGTGACTGAGGCAGCATAGTCGCAGGTCAAAACACTGCTCTTCCGTTTCGATCAAAATATTAAACAGGTTCTCCCCATTCAGTGACGCACCCACTGAGAAACTTGACGAAAGTGCTCTAGTTATTGGCGATTCTATTGTACGGAACGTGAAAATAGAGACCCCAGCCACCATAGTCCAATATTTACCGGGATTTAGAGCGCCTGACGTCTGATCTTGGCAAATTTAAAAGTGCTGTCTAATGCTAAACCTAAATTCAGTAAGATTGTTCGGCACTAATGATGTTCGACTTTGAGAGAGAAGAAAGTGGATGCTGAGTTCTTGTTATCTTTGGTATCTGAGAACAGATTTATTCTCACATGTTCTTAATATAATTTCTATTAGGCTATTTAAAATAGCCACTTAGCCACTGCTAAAATAGCCTATTTAAGAGTTTCTGGACAACAGGTGAGCCCCTTCCACACTCAAAGTTTATGTAGCAGCTATCGCAGCGAACCATTCTATCGAAGCTGGCCAATCAGTAGAAATGGCATAGTCGTTAAGTTTTTGTGGGGAGCTCGGAGGTTGAACCTTCCTTGTACTATGCCAACCTGGGACTTGTCCAAAGTTCTAGGGGCCCTACAATGCCCTCCCTTCAAGCTGCTCTATTCTGCCGAACTGCTTCCCATGACGCTTAAGACTGCCCTCCTATTGGCTTTAGTGTCGGTCAAACGAGTGGCACTGCAGGTGACTTGCAGGCACTGTCAGTCAGTGCTTTCCTGTCTTGAGTTTGGGCCTAAAGACTGTTAAGTCATCCTCAAGCCAAGACATGGTTATGTACCTAAGGTGCTCTCAACTCCGTTCAAAGTTCAGGTTATCACTCTTCTAGCACTCTGCACTGCAGATGGTGAGCAGGGCTATTCTCACATGTTCTTAATATAATTTCTATTAGGCTATTTAAAATAGCCACTTAGCCACTGCTAAAATAGCCTATTTAAGAGTTTCTGGACAACAGGTGAGCCCCTTCCACACTCAAAGTTTATGTAGCAGCTATCGCAGCGAACCATTCTATCGAAGCTGGCCAATCAGTAGAAATGGCATAGTCGTTAAGTTTTTGTGGGGAGCTCGGAGGTTGAACCTTCCTTGTACTATGCCAACCTGGGACTTGTCCAAAGTTCTAGGGGCCCTACAATGCCCTCCCTTCAAGCTGCTCTATTCTGCCGAACTGCTTCCCATGACGCTTAAGACTGCCCTCCTATTGGCTTTAGTGTCGGTCAAACGAGTGGCACTGCAGGTGACTTGCAGGCACTGTCAGTCAGTGCTTTCCTGTCTTGAGTTTGGGCCTAAAGACTGTTAAGTCATCCTCAAGCCAAGACATGGTTATGTACCTAAGGTGCTCTCAACTCCGTTCAAAGTTCAGGTTATCACTCTTCTAGCACTCTGCACTGCAGATGGTGAGCAGGGCCCCAATCCACTCTGCCCAGTAAGGACTCTTGGAGTGTATGTCAAGCACTCTAGTCTGTTTAGACAATCAAAGCAGCTCTTTGTTTGCTTCGGAGGCTGCTCTAAAGGTCTACCAGTCATGAAGCAGAGACTTTCTCACTGGATCGTAGATGCCATAGCCTTGGCTTATACCTCAGTAGGCTCACAGTGCCCCATAGGTTTGAGGGCCCACTCCACTAGAGGAATGGCCTCCTTCTGGGCATGGTCTAGCAGAATTTTTATCAGTGAGATTTATTCGGCCTCTGACTGGTCATTGCCTTCTTTGCCAGATTCTATAGCTTAGATGTCCCTGCCGGCATGGATTTTGTCCTCTTAAAATACATATTTCTCCCCAAGGACGGAAAAGGGTTATGTCTTGTGGTCCTAATCCTATCGGCCTGGGTCTCAACTTTGCTCATGCGTTCTAGGATTCCTTAACTTGGGTGACCCGAGGCTGGGCTCAAAGAGCAGGCTTGGTTCTGCACTGCACGGCATGATTGGATGCGTTCCCCAAATGTGTTCTATGCAACGGGAGACACCGGTCGAAAGGGAATGCTCCGGTTACTAACACAACCTTGGTTCCCTTAGATAAGGGAACGAGCATTGCATCACTTGCTATGCTATAAGCTGCACTCTAATTGATGGCTGTCACTTCAGTCAAAAGATTCTGATAAAGTGGCACTTGGACCCGACTTGTATAGAGGTCAGCTCTGCCCTTTCTGGTAGACTAGAATGCCATTGGTTTGTGCAGCTACATAAACGTGAACAAATCAGGCTGCAGTAATAGAGTAAACAGGAGTTTCCCCAAATGCGTTCTATGCAATGCTCGTTCAATTTTCTCAGGGAAACGTGTTTTTTTTGTGCCCCCATTCCAAGACATTGAATATTGAGTATCTGAGACCTGATTGAATACTTGTATATTCCTAGTGTTTGATGCACAATCCAAGTGTTGATGCACAATCCAAGTACATTAAATCTATTAAAATCAACCCAATGTATACAGAGTTGTGCAGAGAGTAAAACTAATATATCTACTTTATGTGTGTGTATACATATATAAGATACACTATTTCTATGTATATATGTGCACATACTGTATAAAGACATTGGTAGAATATTGGAATACTGAAGTAAACTTGTATTTTATATATACAATAAGCAGAATAATTGCAACATAAAGGTACAAAATTATAAAGTTAGAAAGAATGAAGCCTGTGTTGTCAGAACGCCAGTCTGTCAGGCAAATCCAAAGCAAGACGCAATCCAGAGCAACGCATTACGACAGCGACATCTCAGATAGTCTGACGGCAGATAAAAGTAAACAATAAATGAATGAGTGATCGTTACAAAAGTGCAAATCACATACATTGAACACGGAAGCTCAAATGTGTGTGACAGACTAGAACAGACTTCACAGGTTGATGCACGCCATGCATGCATATTTCTTCTTAGTTTTAATAACGGCTGAATGGGCACATTTGAGCGTCTTCTTTTGCTTTTAATGCCGGTTGGCAAATCTACTGGAAAGTGAATACTGCTACCTACTGCACGTCACTTGCATGACAGCTGACATAAAATAAGGAGCGGGCTTAAGGAGAGCTGATACCAAACAGCTAAAAAATGCTTGATCGTTCCCGATCCCGATCCTTGAGATCGGCTCGATATACCTATTTATAATGTATTATAACCAGTTATAATTAATAATGAATATTTCCCCTTTGAGCTAATTTGCTACAGAATTCCTCAGCCAACTTGACTTGCAATCAAAGATTGCTATGTTTATGACATACTTCAGACACCGGCCATGCTGAGGGCGTTCCATAGCATCAGCAGATGCATTATGAGATCCCATTTCAATAATTTAAATAATAAAGGAGGAAAAGTGGGAATTAATTTTAATTGCAATCAATATCATGACACAAGTGCTGTTGACTGAGTGTAACTTGTACTACACCCCGAATATTTCTTTAAGTATTTTAAGTTTTCATGGTGGATGGTAAGGTAAAGACACAGCCTAAGTTTAAACAAGACGATGATCTGATATAAAACATGTCATATATGTCCCCAAACGTTTGAGCGAAAACTTTTCTGTACTGTATTAGAAATAGCACCTAAGAATTCATACTAGGTTACTGAAAAAGTGAAAGCAATTTTTTTTATGTTGGTAAGCAATTCAGTTTATGGCTATATCTCAGTTTTTACTAAGAACATCTTAAACCATAAAATCAAATTAATTTAGATATTCAAAGGACCAAAACCATTCTCATCATGTTTCACATTATAGCTAGTAAGCATATACAAAGCAAGCATACACACCTTTTTTTGTTGAAAGCATGATGAATTGATCCATTTAGCAAGACTGTAATATTTCCACACGCAGTCATAGCAAACTGCAAAGACAGATTCAAACCAATGATATGCATTAATGTAGCTGAATTCCATTTTGATAAAAAAAAATAGAATTACCATTTAGACAACACTGCTGGTCGGCTGAGAGCTAGTATACAGTTTTGTGACATATAGTTTATATATGTTTTTAATAATATGGAATTAACAAGGCTTACATTCTGAGAAGCCTGCTTCCAAAGTGAATACACAGGATGGTTCAAACACGCTGACCATTTTGGACAGGACTGATAGTCAAAACCTTAGGGCAGACAAAGAGAAAGAGTGCTTTAGTAGCCTATAAATGATTTATATCTATAAAATGTATTCAAGCATTGAATGTTTTCTTTCCATCTATCATCAATAAAACTAGTAATTGTACCATCTTTTGGTGGTACCTCTCTCTCTCTCCTGCTGTCCACACCAGATCAGATCATTGAACATGAATCCCAGCAGTGTGTCTTCTAACGTCCAGAAGGATCCTGTGACAGCTACATAGCTGTGCATGAGGTCTCTTGTCTTACTCCAGAACAGCAACTTTAAAATTATTAGAATGTTTTTAAATTAAATAAATCAAATCCAAGAGATATCTAGTCAGTTCAACAGAATCTCACAACAATTTGTAACTTTTTTGATTTGTTGCAATTTTTTTATGAATTTGTACAACCTCTACACTCACTCAAATGAAGGATAGATTTAAGGTGGGGGTTAGGGATGGAGCTTACTTTTTTTCATACAAATCATACACTTTCATACAAACTACGTTGTAAGAATTCACACAAAATTGCAAAGTAGTTACATTTTCTCAAGAGACTGGAGTTAGTAAAAAACAAACAAAAAAAACAGCCACTACATTGCGTATAAAAAGTCTACACGCCCTTGGTAAAATTGCAGCTTTTTGAGACGTAAAAAAAAAATGAATCCAATTAAAATCATGTCAGAACTTTTTCCATCTTTAATGTAATATTGAAACCTACAAAATTCATGTAACAAACAAACAAACAAACAGAAACCTTTAAGGAAAAAATAAAAATAAAAGACTTTTGCTTTTAGTACAACAGCCAGTCTTCAATTTTTTGAAAAAAAAAAAAAAAAAGAACTCTGGATTTATCACATTGCAGGGGGATCTCCTGTGTACAGCTCTTTTCACCTGGCGGAGGATGAGACCTCTGGATGGCCAGCGGAGATGGAGACCTCCTCAGAGGAGCAGACAAAAGATATGACCATGGTGGAGCCAATGGAGGAAGGGACCATGGCAGAGCTGAAGACCAGAACGGAGGAGCCAACAGGGGAGATCACCATGGGGAGTCATTGGAGGAAGAGGTCACAGCAGAACCATCGAGGTGTAAGAACCTGTTGGAGCCAGAGGGATGACGATCCACAGCATTATCCGAGGAACCGTTGACCATGGTGGAACCAGTGGATCAGAAGACAGCGTTGGAGCCAGAGGAAATAGAGACCCAGGCGGAAGCAGAAGTATCAAGGACCAAGGTGGACATGAACAGTCGGAGGACCAAGGCGGAACTGCATGGGGGCTTAGAAGACGGAGGCAGAGTCGGTGGATGTGAGGGATAGAATTGCCAAGGTGGAGTCAGGAACCCTGAGGACCGTGATGGAGCTGAAGAGCCGTAAGTCTCAGATTGTGGTCTATACACAGCTGGCATTTTTTAAGGCATTTAATTAATTAATTTATTTATTTGCTGGTTTCAATATTCCGTTAAATGTGGAAGAAAAAATAATCTGACATTATTTTACATGGAGGTATATTTTACATCTTAAAAAGCAGGAATTTTAACAGGGTTATATAGACATTTTACATTGACATTTGCTTTTATGTGATTCATTAAGAATATACAATTGAATAATATAATTAATATTAAAAATATAATAAATTATTATCAGAAAAAGACTGATCGATTTTGTCTCTAAAACACTTTCACTGTAAACAGAATAAAAGAACAAAAAGAACAAAATGTGCCCTGGAGCAGGTTGGGCATGGCCCTGAACACTGCTAAAAACCAGTCCACCTTCTAATGCCAGAGAGAAAAAAACAAAAAAAACAAAAACCTTTCTGTGCAACAGGCCTCTGACAAACAAACAATAAATAAATACATACATACATACATACATACATAATGCAAAAATAACACAAACCAACATGTCTTTTTCCTTATAGGATGGGTCTTTGTTGTTGTTTTTGCTTTATTTTTTACTTAAAATACGAAGTTAATTCACACTCTGTTCTTGAGCCCAGTTTTATTTTTAGCTTTTAATGCTAAATATACATATTTAATAAATATTTCTAAAAACTTTCTATACTGTTGTTGAGTTGTTTTGAAAACAATTGCATGGAATCACCTTGCCACATGGTAAAGTCTGAGTGATGACCTGGAACATTTTTTGGTAATCTTTAACTCTAACATCGCAGGGTGATCTCCTAACCACAGCCTTTTCAAACTCCTGCCATATCTTCTCACAATTGTACCTGTTAGACAGAAATGTTAAACATTTCTCCAGTTTGCATTTTTAAGGACTCAATGCAATATTAGCTAATGAAAGTGAAAGTAATAAGACAGATACAGATCTGACATTTTTCTCTAAACAAGTTTATGAAATCATGTGAGAGACTGACTACATAAAAAATATATTATTGCATTTTCCTATGAGTAATTTCAAATGTATTGCTTATAAGACACTGGGTTAAAATGAACAATATTAGCATTTAAAATGCTTATAGGCCCACATCTTACCTGGGGTTGAGATTAGCCAGGGTTACATATTCAAAACACCGTCCAATGACAATCTGTTTAAGATTTGGTGTAGTCCCAAACTCTGTTGTTACATCCGTAAGAACAAACAGCAAGGCAAATCCTAACCAAATTATAAACATGTAAAACATAAAACGTAAGGGATAAGATAAAACTAGTCATCCGTCTAACAGATGCTTACCTAAAATCATCCTGAAAACAGTCTACTTTCCTCCTCTCTAGCAGTTAACATGCTTCACTAAATCTGTGAGGTAAAGAAAATGAGATGGTCTTGTGTGCAGAACACTACAGGGAAGCATCAGGGAGCAGGGAGGGACAACAACAACATAAGCCTGTGTCCTTAGAAATTACCAAACTAATTTAATCACTGCAAAAATGTACTTCACCCTCACATTCTCAAGCGTATTCTGTATGTCTTAAGTTGTTTAGCTGATCTTAAATGAAGAATGTTTTAAGAATAAAAAAACAGAACTCACATTCTGTAAAGATTATGCAAATGTTTGTAAAATATGTAAAGAATAAAACTAGGCCACAGGAATAAGGTATCAGAATGCAGTAACGGAAATTAAATTAGCAAAGCACATAATATATAGGCTAATATTATTCATCATATCATGAAAGACTAAAATAGACACCACTTTGGTTTTGTCCCTCTGAGCGAAGAAACCACAAATTCTAGACATAAACCCTTCCACACTCTACAAAAAAAACAGGTTCTCATGATTCTAATTATGATGTAAGTTGGGCATTTTCACATAGAGGGAGGAGGGAATGACCATGTGCACACTTATGTAGAACATTTGTATAAACTGCTATAGAGGAGAGTGTCTTTAATCACTAAATCAAAAATATTAATGTTTTTTCACATATGTGAAAAATATGTGAGTTATAATTGACCTTATAATTATAAATCACACAGATCTGTGACTATTTCTATTTCAACGTAACTTAAAGGCCGCATGTGCACCAAAGCGTTTTTCTCCGTGGCTAGCGTATTTTTTCAGTTGTTCTCAATGGGAACGGGCACGTCTTTAACAGATTAAATTGCCGGACTACCATAATATTGTAATAAAAAATAATGCTTGGAGAAACATTTAATTCGCTATGCGTTTGCCATTACTTCAGCGGATATTCCGTATCATAGCAACCACAGTGTCTCAACGGAAAAAAGCGCTGTGCTCTCAAGCGCTTACAGCTGGGCGTTTTCAACAGAGCGCCTGGAGTTTTCAGCTCGCAAAAAACGCTTTGGTGGACACGCAGCCTAATTATGGTTTAGCTGGAAGATTGCCAGCATATATCCCTGCACTGCAAAGAACCAACCTGTAACCTGTATGCCTGTAACAGTTCCAGCATAGCCTACTCTGAATCAGTAACATAAAAAATAAGACTTCTAAACAACATCCTCGTATATCTGTGAGTTTGCGGGTATTTATATTTCACAAACAACGGTAAGTTTCTGTAAATCTAAAATCAGTTGTGGAAGCTTCCGGGCAAGCGGATCAAGTATGGGTCTCTGCTAGTACAATAAGGGGGCGTTTCTCAATTATTGGGCGTTTTCAAACTGGGATAGGTGTTCCCTTTCGATTCGTTCACTTCGACATTGCATTACTATGCTTATGGGGAAACCCTTCCTCCAAATACTACTGAAGCCTTATTGAATCACCCCAGTGAAACTGGCCAATGGCGTTCAAGCACGCGAAATATGAGGGGCTTCCCACTCTATATAAGGCAGCGCTTGAACGTCATTCATTCAGAATTTTTCCTTCAGCCAACCTTCTACGAGAAACAAGAAGCCTATCAGCAAGAGTACTCACCGTGATCTACACGCTGCAGCGGACACGCCTTCTCTCCCTTGCTGTGTTCTGGTGAGCTTTGGACAAGGATGACCTCTCGTTATTGCCTCTCCTACGCGGAGCCAATCGAACTCTCCGATGGCCACAAATCGTGCGTCTTCTGCCTGGGTCGCACGAAGAGGCGGCGCTTGGGGGATCGGACTGCCCCCACTGCGGAGATATGAGCCTTTGGACTCTCAGGCTCCGTGTGGCCATCGTCCAAGGCGATGAACTCACCCAACTAGCTCTTTCTCTGCAACCTCTTTTGAGCCAAAGAGTAAAGTGACGCGAGCTTCCGATGTGGATCTGTCTGGGTCAGGTGACGAGCTCGCACCGGCTCAGTGCCCACGCGCTCCTCACCCCCCTGGTGCAGGTTCCCTTCCAGTGCACTTCATGACCGCTGATTTCCGTCCCTCCCCCGGCATGCAAGATGTGATGTCTTTTGTGCCATGGAGGATGCTGAGGATGAAGATGATGCCATTTTGGTGGCAGCGTCTGTGAGGGAGGAGTGGTCCAACAGCCCGCTGGATTACACTGCGCCCCACAGTAGCGACGCGGGGGACCTCCATCATAGTGATGTTGAGCTCCTACGCGTCCTGACCAAGGCGGTTGATGAGCTTTGTTTGGAGTGGGCGCCTCCTGCCGAGCAGGCCAGAAGCCGTCTGGACGAGTGGTACCTCCAGTCGGACCGCGTCCGAAAGGACACACCGCAGAGGCCCGGCCCCTTTTTCTCGGAGGTGCACAATGAAATAGCAAAGTCATGGAACGCAGCACTCACCAGTCAAGTGCACAATTCTCCCTCCTGTCATCTGTGGACGGCACTGACAGAGTGGGGTATGTTAAACTTCTCCCAGTGGAGGAAGCCGTCGCTGCCCATCTCTGTCCTGCAGCCGTGGCGAACTGGAGAGTGAGAAACAACGCGTCTCTCCCCTTTAAACCTTGCTGCGCCACCGCAAATCTTCGCTGGCAAGGCTTTCTCTGCGGTTGGCCAGGCAGCTTCAGCATTGCACGTGATGTCGATACTCTAGGTGTATCAGGCCAAACTTCTCAAGTCTCTGGATGAGGGTGGCCTGGACCCTGAAGTTTTCAAAGAGCTCAGATGCACCACGGATCTGGCCCTCAGAGCGACGAAAGTTACAGCTCATGCGATCAGCCGCAACATGGGGAATCTTGTGGTGCTGGATCGTCACCGGTGGCTTACCCTGACTGAGTTGAAAGACTCATAGAAGACGGCCCTTCTGGACGCACCCGTGAATCCATCAGGTTTCTTTGGAGCATCGGTGGAGATGTTCACGGAGCACTTCGTTGAATAGCAGAAACAGTCTAAGGCCATTAGCCACTTCATGCCAAAACGCGCCGGCCCGAAGCCTCCCGCTCCTCCTCAGCACAGCATGCGGGAAGACCGCACGCCTCTTCTGCTGCTGTTCGGTGCGAACATGAGCCGGCGGTGAGGCCAAGACAGCCATGGCCGAAGCGTCATCAGGGCTTGAAGAGCGAGAGGCCCTGCCCTGACAGAGGCGGTAGGCCACCGGCAACAGAATCAAAGCTGCGTTACTGACTCTGTCTCTTGGAGGAGGAAAGCTGCACCCAGCGCCAAAGACGAGCCACTGAAGAAGTCTGCTCGCTGTGTGTGTTCACCACGTCCCCCTGCCTGTTGCGGGCGGCGAGAACAATTGTCATGTTTGTGTTTTGACTGCTTCACTGTGCAGTGCAATAAAGTAAAAAAAAAAGAAATACAAAACTCACCTCAATATCAGGGCAATTTTCCTCCTCTCACTCCCCTCTCCCCCATCACTCACTCTCACACTCGTGTGGTATAAAACTCCCTCCCCCCAACGGCGAGTTATCCGTCACGGTTTCAATGGTGTGTTAATGTCTACTGTATGGGAGCAGTATGCCTCAGTTCTGCGAGAGGAAATACACAATCTTCTCCCAAAACGCACTGTAGAGACACTGCCCCTTGCAGATCACGAGAGCGGCTTCTACAGTCGTTATTTTCTGGTGTCAAAGAAAAACGGCGGACTCCACCCAATCTTGGATTTGAGACCACTGAATCGCGCGCTTTCGAAGCGCTCGTTCAAAATGATTATGTTGAAGCAAATCATCTCACACATCAGACCGGGAGATTGGTTTATCTTTATGGGTTTAAAGGATGCTTATTTCCACATTCAGGTAGCCCCCCGCCACAGGCGCTTCCTGATATTTGCATTCGAGGGGATAGTGTACCAATTCACGGTCCTACCCTTCGGTTTTTTCAGTGGCCCCTCGTACGTTTACAAAGTGCATGGATGCTGCTCTCTCTCCTCTGAAGCAGAGCGGAATGTGCATCCTGAACTATCTCGACGATTGGCTTGTCTTAGCCCAATCAGAGAGCGCGCTGCTCAGCGACAAGCTCAGACTCCTCGCTTATCTTCAGAGCTTAGGGCTGACTGTGAATATGCAAAAAAGCATTCTGGTACCGAGTCAGAACATCTCCTTTTTAGGAGTGGAGCTGAATTCAATCAATATTCGATCACGCCTGTCAGAGGAGCGCTCACAAAAACTGATCAGCTCTCTTGCAGTCTTCAAGTTCACCCCCCCCCGCTGAAATGCTTTCAGAGGCCCCCTGGCCAGATGGCTGCCGCCTCAACAGTGTGCAAATTAGGACTCCTACATATGCGACCGCTTCAGCTCTGGTTGAAAAGTTGCGAGCCACAGAGTGCATGGCGCACGGGCACCTTGTGCGTACGAGTAACACACGACTGCTTGAAAGCGCTGACCCCTTGGCACGATATGACTCTGTATCGCCGGGGTGTTCCTATTGGCCAAGTGATCAGGAGAAAGACTGTTACAACAGATGCATCAAGCATGGGCTGGGTAGCTGGATGCGACGGCAGACCAGCCTTCGGGACGTGGTCAGAAATGGAGAAGTTGTGGCACATAAACTGTCTGGAGCGCTGTGCTGTACACCTAGCGCTTGAGTGCTTTCGCCCGGACATTCTCCACTGTCACGTTCTCATCAGGATGGACAACATGACAGTGGCAGCATTTATAAATCACCAAGGGGGTGTGAGCTCGCGGCCGCTGCTGGCGAGAGACCTTCTTCTGTGGGCAGATCAACACCTCCTCTCCATCCGGGCAGTACATGTCCCTGGACACCTGAATCACGGCGTAGACTTACTGTCGAGGGGTGGGGTGTTCCACGGAGAGTGGAAATTGCACCCTTTGACAGTCAATATGATTTGGAGCGTATTCGGTAGGGTGGAGGTGGATCTCTTCGCATCAGCGGAGAACACTCACTGCCCGCTGTTTTATTCACTGACACGGTCTCCCCTGGGAGTGGATTCACTAGCTCACAGCTGGCTGAAAGTACGCAAGTATGCCTTTCCTCCAGTGAAACTTCTGCCTCGCGTGCTTTGCAAAATCAGAGAGGAAAGGGAATCTGTTCTGAAGGTGGCACCGAAGTGGCCCAACCAGCCGTGGTTCCCAGAACTGGTGGAGATGCTGGTAGACCCCCCGTGGACTGTCCCAATGAAGAGAGACCTCCTCTCTCAAGCACAAGGAACGATATGGCACCCAAATCCAGAGTCATGGAGCCTTCATGTCTGGCCGCTCAACGGAGCTTGTCAGTAACAGATGCACTTCCTCAGTGCGTGTTGAACACTATCTCTGAGGCTAGGGCTCCTTCCACGTGGCGTCTTTACGCACATAAATGGAGAGTTTTCACAAATTGGAGCGTATCGTGGGGTCGAAGACCCATTCAACTGCCCAATACCAATAATTCTTGCCTTCCTTCAAGAGTGATTTGATAGTGGTCGCATGCCATCCACATTGAAAGTGTATGTGGCTGCTATAACAGCCTTTCGTCGATAATCGCCCAATCGGAAGAAATTACCAGATCATACGATTTTTACAATGAGCAAGAAGGCTGAACCCTCCTCGCCCTTCCACCCTACCCACTTGGGACTTGGCGCTTGTGCTTGATGCTCTTACAGTACCCCCGTTCGAGCCCATGCAATCAGCAAGCTTGCGAGCGCTCTCTCTCAAGACAGCGTTCCTGCTTGCGCTGTCCTCTGTTAAGCGAGTTGGGGACCTGCAGGCACTGTCAATTGACGACTCGTGTATTGAATTCGGGCCAGGTGATTGCAGACTCACCTTGAAGCCTAGAAAAGATTATGTGCCTAAAGTGCTTTCGACTCCATTTAAAGCACAGGTCATAACACTATCTGCTTTCTGCTCCGAAACACCGGCCGGTGTGAAGGTTTGTTAAACGATTTGACTAAGGATCAAATAGTAGAACTTGCAGGTCACTATAAAATTAATTTGGTAAGCTAAGATAAACGTTTAAAAGACAACATTAAATCCCTGGTAAAAACTGAGTTAATCGAGCGTGGTGTTTTAGAGTCTCAGTATTCGGAAGGTGCATCAGATTTCATTAATGCGACGCCTACAATGTCTCATCTAACATTTGAATAACAAAAACAATTGTTGTTAATTCAAACTGAGATGAAAGAGAAAATGTTAGAAGCGCAAAATCGTGTTGAGATGTCTAAAGTTCAGTTACAACAACAACAACTTGATCTTGAATGTTATTGTTTAGATCTAATAAGAGATGATAAACTTCCTTTAAAGGGGTCATATGTTGCTAAAAAGAACATTATTTTGTGTATTTGCTGTAATGAAATGTGTTTATGCGGTTTAAGGTTAAAAAAACACATTATTTTCCACATACTGTACATTATTGTTTCTCCTCTATGCCCCACCTTTCTTTTTACAAAGCTCATCGGTCTGAATGAATTCTTGAGACACTCCATCACTCCAATGGAGCCTGATTTTCAGAAGCTTCATGACTTTATTTGATGATGCTTTTGAAGCTTCTGAAACTCGGGCTCCATTGACTGATGTTGTATGAATCAAAACCAGCAGGACAAACTTGACCAAACTCACATCCTCAATGTCTTTTGGTCTTTCTCTAGATGCTCCAGCTGGCTCTGGGCTCACTGAGGATGAAGAGACCACAGCAACATCCCTTTCCTAGCAGGTCCTGCTCCACCACAAAAGCTCTGCAGCAAATGCACAGGAATCAAGAATAAGAAAAGTGCTCTAATAACTCTGTTTGAAATTACAATAATTCAAATAAACTACAATTTAAGATTTAAAAGATGTTTAATTCATTTCTGTAGTGTACTCACTCAAAGCCTTTGATGGCGGCATTCCTTCATCAGTCACTCTGCACTGGATAAACACACGTGTGTCTCATCTGTCCCTGAAACATCCAGACAAGATTCAAGTCACCTCTGTCATTTAGCTGCTCAATACTGCATTTACATGTTGTGTTAACTCGCTTTTTATCTAACACAAGTGCTCCACAATTTATCAACAATACTAACGGACAAATGAAATAGATAACTTATGTTTAGTTACTCTATGTAGATTTGTTTATTTAGATTACTTACATTCATCTAAAGCAGTGTTGACAACAGTGAATTCTACTATAATAGCACACAGCTATACATAAGAAAACATGTTTTACAGAAAAATCACAAATATACTATACTGTCTAGCGTCTTACACCCTCAACTTGAAATAACTCTGTTTGAAATTACAATAATTCAAATAAACTACAATTTAAGATTTAAAAGATGTTTAATTCATTTCTGTAGTGTACTCACTCAAAGCCTTTGATGGCAGCATTCCTTCATCAGTTAGACGCACATCCGAATCTCGTGAGAATTAGTATGTCACCCAGGTAATTCTCGCCTACTCTTATGAATACTAAGGATTCAGACATACTTATTCGCTCGCCTACTGCTTTTCCCCTACTATATAGTAGGGAAGTATGTCATTTCGGACGCAGCCATACTCTCTTTCCTAGCATTTATCCTGCATTGGCGCAGGGTCCGCTGTTTGTCACATCGCTCCCCACTTCTTCCGGTCTAGGGCATCCTCAGTGGCAGCATTGATTTGTTTCATGTCTTACTTAATCCGGTCCATCCATCTCTTCTTCGGTCGACCTCGTGGACACCGTCCATCAGGGCTCAGGAGCAATGCTCGTCCGGCCACTGATTCTTCTCCGCTGCGGACGACATGGCCATACCAACGGAGGCGTGCTTCCCTCATCTTCTCACTGATTGGGGCCACTCCTAGTATTTTCTGCACATCCTCATGCCAGACCGATCCAGTCGAGTCAGCCCAAGCGCCCATCGGAGCATATGCATCTCAATAGTGTGGAGGGCCTGATGGTGTTTGGTGGATGCAGGCCAACATTCCGCTCCATAGAGTGCAACTGGCCGCACAATGGTCTTATAAATCTTTGCCTTGAGATGGATGGGTAAATGTTGATCGCATAGAACTCTTGAGACTTAGCGCCACTTTAGCCAGGAGACGCTGACATGCGCACGTGTATCTGGGAGGCTGTCACCGTCTGCCAAGAGATTGGAGCCGAGATATTTGAAACATTTCACTTTCTCTAGATATCTTAACCAAATGCATTTCTACCCTCCGCAGAGGCTACCACTCCATTCACAACGCCCGCACGCTCGACGCCATGTTCATATTGACTTTCTTCAGTTTCCTCAGATGTTTGGAACTCACCATCACGTCCTGCTTCAATCCAAAAATCCACCCAACCTTTTCAGACCTATCAGTGCTAGATACTGAATCAATCTCTTATTCATTAAGCAAGCAAGACAAACCAACTGAAAAGAGGCCACTTCATTATATCTTCAATCTCCAGTCACCAGTCCAATCATACCAAACCCTCCTAGCCTACCTGCATTACAGAAGTCCACAGGCTAAACTCCTGTCTGACCCGCTTTTGTTGATGACTCTAATCGCCCCGCCACACGTTCTGGTTCCAAAAACACCTCAAGTCCATTCTACTGCTTTCCGGCATCCCAGCAGATCATTACTCCAGCCACTCCTTCCGCATAGGCGCAGCTACCACAGCTGCCCAAAAAGGCCTCTCCCAGCCTCAGATCCAGGCACTCGGCCGCTGGACGTCAGAGGCCTTCAAGATCTACATCCAGTCAGACCGCTTCCATATCAAAGTTCATACTTATCATATGTAAGTGTGAACTCGTGAATAAAGGATCTGAGGATCCTCAAATCCAAACTGTGTTCATTTATTCATTCATTTATAATCATTTATTCATATAATCATATATAATCATTAGTCATTTATATAATTTATCATTTGATTATTTTTATCATTTATATCATTTTAAGTATTTTAACATTTATTCATTTACTTATTAATTTTGTTATGCTTCTACATTTTATATTTCTTATTATTTTTCTTTCTTATGCATTTCCATTATTGTTCAATTTCATGATTGTGGGGTTTCATGAACTGTTTAGTCTGTATGAATAAGAGATAACAGGGAATGTTTATGAAAACTCAAGGTTTAGGGGATGTTGTTCTGAATCAGTTTGGTAAAATAATACTTGTTGAATTTGTGCTGGCCAGACGAAGTCTGAGCATTGAGACATACCCAACTAAGATTGTTCAATAAACTCTGCTACTTTTTTACACTTTGTCTCCTGCTTCTGCTCTTCTCTGGCTTTCCTCTGTCAACTTCTTGACTGACAGAAGACTTTTAACACTTGTTTTGGGTACCAGACAAGACTTGTTATTAACAGGGTTTGGGTTTCAACAGCACTGCTGACTAGTTGTTCTGTTACCGGACAAACTGTTATTTTCTGACGGGATCTGGCATCCGGGGCTGGATCTTAACTGTCTAGGCGTGGGTACTCTAACAACACAGAGATTTTGGAAAGAGAGACTTCAACTCAAAACCTATTTACCAGGAGCCAGACACTGACTCAGAAAAAAAAAAAATCTCTATGGCAAGAAAAATGTGGGATAAGATTAGGCCACAAGAAAAAAATCCATGTTGTACTCTCTTATTTAAATATCAACATGTCAAGGCTCCCTGGAGAAGAAAAAAAACTTCCATATTTACAAATGAAAGCAGTGTGCACATTCCCCTCTTTCCCAGCCAAATACTCTTTCAAAAAGCAAAATAATCCTGCTGCACTGGGCCAAGATGTGCATGTTAGTCCAACAAACTGGAGATATACAACACAAACTTTCAGAGAAAAGGGCTAGGCCAGCAACCAACCAACCAAAAAAAGAAAAATAGCAAAGGCAGTAGTCCCTACAATTCACAAAGTGTCAAGCAGAGATGGGCAGTATTTATGATACATGCATTTCAAATACGTATTTCAAATACAAAATAGGATTTTGTAATTAGTATTTAATAGGGTTGATGAAAATGGCTTCCTATTTTGTATCAAAATACTTTAGTGTTTTGTATTTTTGTAGTTTTAAAATACTGTAAAATACGTTGTAAGAATTCTACATGATGACATCATGAAAATACAGCAGATTGGTGTCTACTCAGTAGTTTGCCCAGACTTGTTACTACACTATTAATGTGTATGTGGCCTCTATACTTCTATGGCTCTCAATAGATTCAGTGGTTGGAGTTGGGTTAATACTTCTTGACAAGTTCTGCTGCTACTTTCTGATTACGTTTCTGGCTACATTTAAAATATATTGATAGTTTAATAATTGTAGAAATGTTAAAATGTTTGTTTTCAACTCCAAATAGGTGTCCAGTGATTGATAAATAAATATTTGATTGCTGAATAATGTACCCTAATTGAAGTTGCTCTTTAGTTGGATCATGATTTTGCATACCATTACATGAATGACTGCCTGACACATAATAAATTAGTATATTTATAATTAACAATCAAATGCTTGAATACAGGTGCCATCAGTTGTCTTCTTATGAATGA
>NW_015639018.1:58867-81227 GCF_001515625.1 Sinocyclocheilus rhinocerous
ATGTGGCCTCTATACTTCTATGGCTCTCAATAGATTCAGTGGTTGGAGTTGGGTTAATACTTCTTGACAAGTTCTGCTGCTACTTTCTGATTACGTTTCTGGCTACATTTAAAATATATTGATAGTTTAATAATTGTAGAAATGTTAAAATGTTTGTTTTCAACTCCAAATAGGTGTCCAGTGATTGATAAATAAATATTTGATTGCTGAATAATGTACCCTAATTGAAGTTGCTCTTTAGTTGGATCATGATTTTGCATACCATTACATGAATGACTGCCTGACACATAATAAATTAGTATATTTATAATTAACAATCAAATGCTTGAATACAGGTGCCATCAGTTGTCTTCTTATGAATGACTTGTTTGTCAATAAGTAAGTGTTGCTGATGCAAAGTAGGCCCTTCATTACCAAACACCAATTAACTAAATTAGGATACAATTACGAGTCATTTGCAAATTGTTAAACATTAAACTGTTACTTTAAAACTAACCTTCATCTGGGAGATCTCAGGGATATGTGAATATTTGATCTGTTAACTGGTTGCATATGTCAGATTTATTGCATGACTCGGTCAGAGAAAAGCTATCAAACACTGTTTACTTAATCAACTGAGTAAGTGTAATGGTGAAGGGATAGATCAAATAGGGCAAATGATGAAAGGTTTGCGAAGAAATTTCATGCTCCCTTCTAAAATAATTTTTTAGTATTTTTAAAATACAAAAATACAGTAGTTTATTTTGATACATGGTGTGGCTGCTGTATTTTGTAGTTTATTTTGATACACTTGAAAGTAAGGTATTTGGTATTTTATTTTAAAATACATTTTGATGTATCTTTGCCCAACACTGGTGTCAAAATTGATTTATGACCTTTGTCAAGATTGATTTATGGCTTTGACCTTTTGACCTTTCCCCTCCTTCCCCATGTAGTCCACCCACCCTTTGCCTTCCGGGATACATGGTGTGGCTGCTGTATTTTGTAGTTTATTTTGATACACTTGAAAGTAAGGTATTTGGTATTTTATTTTAAAATACATTTTGATGTATCTTTGCCCAACACTGGTGTCAAAATTGATTTATGACCTTTGTCAAGATTGATTTATGGCTTTGACCTTTTGACCTTTCCCCTCCTTCCCCATGTAGTCCACCCACCCTTTGCCTTCCGGGGGAAGAAATATGTTTGTCCAGTGCTGTCCGATGTCATAAATTAAGTCCTGAGCTTTTATGGTCCGTTCCCACATCCGGTCTGCCATCTGACGCCCCACATGACCAGGTAGGAGTCCGGTTGCATTCCGTGGTATGCTTAGATAAATTGATCTCAGACATTTCTGTGGAAAATCAGAAAAGAGCTGTGAAATACATAGACATGGACGTCTTATAGGGCAAATTATGAAAACTAAAACTCCTGAGAAGGAATGGAATGTAGAGATGATGGAAAATCTGACTTTGTCTCCTCTGTCTCTATTTCTATCCTTCGCTCTCTCTCTCTCTCTCTCTCTCTCTCTCTATGGGGGGTTTGAGAAAAGAAGATATCGTTTTTAAGGACAATATCAAAAATAAGAAAACAATTTTAACAGATCATGAGAACAGATCACAATATGTATACCCACACATATAATCTGATGGCTGTATAAAAAATTTCTCAGCAATATAAAAAAGGTATTAAATAACATGACTAATAATAAATTGAAAATAAACATTTAACTTAATGAATAAATAAATAAGAAGCTTTGAGTTTAATGAATAAATCAATAAATGAGTACAAATATAATCCCTTACATTTTTCCTAGAGGAAGGATGACCATTCTTCGAATGAGTGGTTTTTACTAAAAACCTATAAACCCCCCCCCTCTCTCTCCCACACACACACACACACACACACACACACACGTTTTCTTAGCTATCTAAATGGTGACATTATACAGACTCCTATTGTTTTTTTTTTAATCTACAGATAATTATACATGTTGCAACATAACACTATCCCATCACAGAAAACTTTACATCTTACAAAATAATTGATGTTATTTATAAGTAGTTTTCTCATGGGGTTTAATAAAATGGCACATGCAAAGTCAAAATTTTCATGCTCCTCTCTGAGAGGACACTTGGCCCCCCACAACATAGGTTAAACAAGTACACAAACACACATTCACTTGTCCGAGTCTCATTCTCTACTTTGAAATGAATGTAAATAAATTATGCAATCACACACGATATAAAACAATACAAAACATTTACACTAGTTTTAGGGAACAAAAAATGTTGTAATGAGGAGCCAGTGACGTCAAAATAAGTAAAGGGGGAAAAAAATCATTTTAACAGGACAAACGGTATGGGATATTGTTCACGTTTATTTGTATGGCTTTTTCACAATACAAATAGCTGCGAAGCAGTTTCACAGTGTTTTTGCTACAGCACAGACGCAGCTCGTGTCTGTCCATCTTTCCCAAAAGTTCCTGGGAAGGAATTCAGACTGTCTTTTCACCTTATCAGTACTCATTGTTTGAAATATTTAACCAGATGGAGACCGAACCATTATGATTTGTTTAAAAAGGTTGTTAAAACAACCGTACTGTTTGTACAAATGTTTCGGATGTAACTGTGTGATTTGAAATGTCTTTATAGTCACTATATCATAAATATCACACATTCCTCTTTTAGTTTCTCAGGGTCTGTCGTTATTTAAAATGGTAACAGTTAATAAACAAATTGTAGACTTTGTCTGTATATTTAAATTCCATATTATAGTTTTTTATTTAAAGGGGTCATATGATGCTTTTTTAAAGATCATTATTTGGTGTATTTGGTGTAACAGAAAATGTTGACATGCATTAATGTTCAAAAAACACATTATTTTTCAAATACTGTACATTATTGTAGGTCCTCTATGCCCCGCCTCTCTCAACTGCTTTGTTTTCTACAAAGTCCCTCCTTCTTCGACAAGCGCAGTCTGCTCTGATTGGCCAGCTGACCCAGTGCATTGTGATTGGCCGAACACCGCAAGCACGCCAATTATTCTAACTACTCGGCTACATTTCTGCCTTACAAACGCGTTTTACTTATAAAATCAAATATATTTAAACTAACAAAGTCAAAATGTTCATGCTCCCCTCTGATAGGACACAACGTAGGTTAAACAAGTACACAAACACGCATTCAATCATCCGAGTCTTATTCTCTTCTTTGAAATGAATGTAAATGAATTATGCAATCACACACGATATAAAATAAAGCAAAACATTTACACTAGTTTTAGGGAACAAAAAAAAAAAATGTAATGAGGAGCCAGTGACGTCAAAATAAGTAAAGTGAAATTTTAACAGGTCAAACGGTAAGTCAAGTCAAGTCAAGTCAAGTCAAGTTGATTTGTACAGCGCTTTTCACGATACAAATCATTGCAAAGCAACTTTACAGCAAATTAAGTTTCTACAATATTTAGTGGTAGCTTATCAGTGGTGACTGTCAATTAATGTACATATGGTAGAAATGTACGGAAAAATCAATTTAAGACGTAATAAAACAGACGATGAACACCAGGGGCATAGCCATCATTTCAGAAGTGACAGAAATGTCAAATACGATAGTTTTATGTATGTTTTATTACGATTTTTTTTTTTACAAGGAATTTTTTTCTTATCTCTTACTTTGAATTTGCTATAAGAAATCAAATACACTGCTGGACAATAATCAATCATTTGTAATCTAGAATTTTTCCTAATGGCAATTTTATGATCGTTTTATATACTAAAACTTTATATACTAACTTTTCCTCTCCATCGGCGAATTATGATACTGAAAGAAAAGGCGCCCAATGTCTGTTTACTATAGCAAGGAACGCTTCTTTCATGCATCTGATTATCAGATAAACCTCACACTCTTATTTCATGGTTGTTGTTAATGCTGTGGTTATTTGATCAGTTTCCTTCGTACATTAGGTTGAACGACATTGTTAAAACACATTTATCATTCAATGGAACTCTGCATATTCGTTAAGACACATTTTTGCTCCGTCCATGCAATAAATGCGCAGCCTTCGACTGCTCAGGTAATGTCGTCGGTATGCCCGAGAGTCATTGAAAAACTACAGAAAAGTAAAACTACTTTACTTTAGCATTACTGGCCACGAGTACTAAGAAGAGATTACACATCAGCTGCTCAAAAAATGTGTCAGTGAGATGAACGGAGCGCAAGCTCAATCTTGTGACAGTCACAGGCAGTAAATAGTGGAGCGCCTGAAGGAGAGATGCGAGGCACGAACACTGTTCAAGGTCTCCATTAATTAGTGCTTGTAGTAATTTAATGTGTATATATTTTGAAAGCATTGAATCGCTATAGAAATCGCGATTCATTTGATTCTTAGCGTTTTAAATCGATTAAAGTCCAAAATCGACGATTCACGATTCAAAATCCATGTTTCAAGATCGATGCATATACATCGTCAGGGTTTGAAATCGATGCATAGAGAAAACGAGTGAATCGTTACACCCCTAATTGATACTGTGGAAAATGACTAATGGAACCATGTCAGATATTTCAGTATCAATATCAAAATATAGATATTTATGATAACACTACCATGTAGTTTGTTTCTCCAAACTTTGAGTCCATAAATTATGCTGAGCTCCCTCATTGTCTGATCAGCTCTTCAAAACCTGCTGCTTTTCCCGGTTCAGATATCAGGGCTTTTATTGGTCCGTTTACGATCGGATATCTTTATTGGCTACTGAAGTGCCATCAAAGGTTTTGAAACTGCGTTTTTAATCTTTAATCTGCTGGTCACCATACAAGTCCACTGTATGAAGAAAAATCCTGAATGTTTTCCTCAAAAAATAAATTTCTTTGCGACTGAAGAAAGAAAGACATGAACATCTTGGATGACATAGGGGTGAGCAACTTATCGGGATTTTTTTTTTGTGTGTGTGTTTGTCATAAACCTATGAATAAATGCAATAAAACAACACCGTGTGTTAAAATTTAGAGGGTTTTCTGTACATAGAGACTATTTTTATAAATTTCCTCTAATGTTTGTGGGTAGGGCACTTTTTTAAGTTCAGGTATGCCTAATTCTGTAAAAATGCAAAATAATCAACAGGTACGATCGGATATCTTTATTGGCTACTGAAGTGCCATCAAAGGTTTTGAAACTGCGTTTTTAATCTTTAATCTGCTGGTCACCATTAAAGTCCACTGTATGAAGAAAAATCCTGGAATGTTTTCCTCAAAAAATAAATTTCTTTGCGACTGAAGAAAGAAAGACATGAACATCGTGGATGACATAGGGGTGAGCAACTTATCGGGATTTTTTTTTTGTGTGTGTGTTTGTCATAAACCTATGAATAAATGCAATAAAACAACACCGTGTGTTAAAATTTAGAGGGTTTTCTGTACATAGAGACTATTTTTATAAATTTCCTCTAATGTTTGTGGGTAGGGCACTTTTTTAAGTTCAGGTATGCCTAATTCTGTAAAAATGCAAAATAATCAACAGGGCTGAAGAGGTTTTAACCACAGTTTTTGTAGCACAATCATGTCTGTTTTGTGGTACCCATGGTTTAACTATAGTAGCAATGTTTCTTTTTTCTTTTTTTTTTACTATGGTATAAACATGTTTAAGGGGTTAAGGTGAGTTGGAGCCCATCAGAGTGGAGTTGACTGTCACCTACTGACTGTTGCATATTCTCTATTTTGTTATACTATTAAGTTCTTATTTGTTATTTTCCAGTTATCTGTGTACTTTTGTAGTCCTTTGTTATTTTATTATTTATTGCTTTACCGTATCACAGTGTTGGCAACTCTTACAGATTTGCCTTGAAACATTGCTGTGACTCAGAGTCCACACAGAAGTCCTTATTTTTTATATTTGGTTAAATAAAAGCTTTGTGCAACACTTCTTTACATTATGCAACCTTGACATGTGGTAACAGTCCTTTTTTTTTTGCAATGTATTTTTCTCTAATTGTGATCACAGGTGAAAACTGCATCAGAGGGGGAGGACTTTTCTGCTCCCTCATATAGTGCTGGGATAACTTTGAAAGTATATGCAAAAGATCTCCAGAAATTTGTTGACTCCTGCCCACAGCTGAATGGAAAAATTGACAGTATGCCTATTCAAAATAAATTTAGAACATGATTTGTTTGTTTGTTTGTTTGTTTGTGTGTGTGTGTGTGTTTACTGTTCTTTGTATTTTGTATAAGTGGTTGCAAATTTATTTTTTCTGCATTCTGTTCTTGGAAAAGATCTGTTAACATTTTGTTAAATAATAAAAAATATTTCTGTTAACTTAACATTTAACTATGTAATACAGTTCATTGTTAATAACTTTGAAACATATAATTGTTTAATGTTACACTTACACAGTAACCCCACGTAACAAGAGGTAAACAAGGGATGACTTTAAATTACAGCCCGCAGATGTTATAATTACACAGTAACTACATGTAACAAGAGGGTAACAAGGGTCACTTTAAATTACAGCCCGTGGATGTTACACTTACACAGTAACTACACGTAAAAAGAGGGTAACAAGTGATCACTTTAAAGGGTTAGTTCACCCAAAAATGAAAATTAGCCCATAAATTACTCACCCTCAAGTCATCCTAGGTGTATATGACTTTCTTCTTTCAGACAAATCCAGTTGGAGTTATATTAAAAATGGTCTTTGATCTTTCAAGCTGTTTAATACCACTCAGCGGATGTTGCATGCATCCGTCCAAAAACAGTTAAATAAAATGCGCCCATCCATTAAAAAAAAGTATCTCACACGGCTCCGGGGGGTGAACAAAGGCCTTCTGTAGAGAATCAATGCGTTTTGTAAGAAAAATATCCATATTCAAATAATAATCACTTTAATGTAGCTTGCGCTCACTGTTGTACACTGGAAGCAGTTCCGGGGGAATGACGTATAAGGTCAGCTTTGCGCATGCGCCGCTCAGAAGTGACACACGCGGAAGCGCAGGGGAGAGATCAAAACAAAACAACGGTCACTAATTAGAAGTACAAAACGAGGATTTGTAAAGAAGAATGTTGGAGGATTTCAATATAAGCCAAGAGGAGACTGGTTTTCCTTTGCTAAAGTAAGGAAACTTTGCTTCCTTTGCTCCTGTTAACAAACATTAGTTTTCACGAGACTCACTGGTGTAGGAAACTTTTTCCTCGTCGAAGCAGAGACCAGGAGACTCTTGGGTATCTTCAGCAGAATCTGGTTGGAACTGTCATTTCCTCGTGATGGGCGTGAGTCATTTGTTGAATGAAACACTTGATACTGTGGACACATAGATAGTTTTTTTATCTTCCATGACAGTTGGCTCGGTAGGAGATCTAGTTGTCTTTCAGAGGTGGTGGCTTCATACACAGGTGATGAGGTCGGTGCGTATGGGTCTCGGGACAGCCATCAAGTGGTATCTGCACAGAGTAAGAAAGAAAACAAAAGACGACAGAGCAGTATTTGTTGTAAAAGACTGCAAACACTAGGGTTGTATCCTTTGTTCGATCTGAGTCTGCTATTGTTGTTCCTTCTTTCCCTATTTCTTGATTCCTGCGACACCTAAAGAACAGTGAGGTAAGGATGGACTAGTGGATGGGGAAGGCCTATGAGGGAGTCTTCACCACAGGGTTGGCCCCCGAAGCCTGTTGCATTAGGTTCTTCCCTGGGCTCCTCACTGGTCCGTGTGTCCTATCCTATCCCTGTGGGTGGGGGAACAACTATACAGTGTGATACATGAGTCCAGGTTTTCCTTCCCTGACACAACACTGCAGCTTCTGTAATCAACATCACTTGATGTGGTCCATGCCACTTAGGCTGTAACGGCTTGTTTCTGAATGACTTTATCATGCAGCAAACAACTCCAATTCTGCATTCTCTATGGGAGTTTCTGTTACTTCAGTAGGAGCTGAGTAAAGCTGTTAATTTCTCCTAATATCTTCTTGCTTTTCCTACACTCTTTCATCCAGTGTCCAGGTTTACCACAGTAATGACAACTGCCCTCCCTCTTAGGATTGTTACGTTTCTCTCGGTTCTCTGTGTTGACCTGCAAGGATACTGCTGCAATCTTTACTCTGGCTTTAACATCAGAGTCTCGATCTCATATTTCTGAGTTAGTTCTTGTCTAACTATCTCAGTGACTATTAGGTTCATTTGCGCTCCTAACAGTGATTTGAATTCGCTATCTGACCACAAAGGAGTCGCGAGACCACCTTTTTCAGTTGTGGGGATCAGTCTAGCATTCTTTCTAAACAGGTGTCTTGATTCCAGTCTGTTTTTCTCATCCTGTCTGTCAGCTGCCTGCCCTGGAATTATTAGCCTGTCTTGGATTATCCCTTTCGTCTTGCCGTTCGGACTGTGTTTGCACCTTGCCTGGACTATTGCTCATGTTATCGGATTACCCCTCTTGTCAAGCCCTCTGGATGCTGATACCGCTTTGGATTACTCTTGTCTTGCCCTCGATACACCTGTGTGCCATTGTCTGACCCTTGCCTTTTTTGACCATGTTTAAGAGTAAAGATTTGCAAATGGATCCGCATGCCTCTCGTCTCGTCGGCTCGTGAGGGTGAGTAATTTATGGGCTAATTTCCATTTTTGGGTGAACTAACCCTTTAAATTACAGCCCACAGATGTTACACTTACACAGTAACTACACATAACAAGAGGGTAACAAGGGATAATTTTATATTAAAGCCCGCAGATGTTACACTTACACAGTAACTACATATAACAAGGGTATATGTTTGAATAGTACTTAAGAAAAATGTTGCATTACATTTTATTCTACTTGCCTCAAACCACATACGGAAGCTCAAGTGCACCAACAGCACTACAGCTATCAAAAAACATCAATTATTTGGTAAATGTACATGTTGTGTATTATGATGTTATATTTATGTTATATCCTGGGAGGAGCTGGAAAAAGGTAATCTAGTTTTCCACTGTATTGCACCTCAACGGTACAATGCTGCTGACGTGATTCACTGCTGAGATGACCATATGCAATGCTCTTTCATCAGGTAAATTTTCTTTTGGAAATTATTAAACCAAATCATAGCAGAAACTCATTACATAATTTCACCATACTTTTGTAATCTCCATGATCCCACATAAAGAAACACAAGTAAATACTATAGCATATATTCTTAAGTAAACTGTGGTAAAAAAATATTAGACTATGGTGGTTTTTAACTTTACTATAATTACTAAATTATACTATAGTATACTACAGTTTTCTATTTGTATCAATGTCATGCAAGATATATGTTGTAATAATACCATAATTACCCAGTGCAAGAAGCCCGCCTTCTTGGCAGACGCTACTTACACTAACTCTACCCACCAACGTGTTATTGGGATAGATGACAACACAAAAGTCCAGAAATAAATGTCAGTTCCAATGGCATGGTAAAGTGCGTGCTTTTTGACGCGATCGACCCGAGTTCGCGGCCTTTTGACTAACTTTTTTTTTCTCAAACTGTGGTGGAGTATGGGATCAGATTCCCGTCTAAAGTATTGCAGTCACGGATAAAAAATAACAAGCGTGAAAACAAAATTTAAAAACGCAAGTAAAAATATATTGCACAAGATTTAAAAATGAAGGCAAAGTTTTCAGAATAGCAAACAATGCTCACGGATAGAAAAATAATAAGCGTAAATCAAAAAATGAATAATGCATTTTTAAAAATAATAAGCATGAATCAAAACTTTAAACACATTTAAAATTATAATGCACAAAATTGAAATATTAATGCAAAATTATCTGACTTGCGCAGAAAAACATATTTTCCTTGTTTATATGTCTCTGTTTTTTACTGTTCTCAGACATTTTCTGCTCATATTTTTATTTTTTGTATGCTTATGCTGTTTTTCCCTTTGCTCGTTTCCACGTTCTGCGCTTGCTTTTCCAAATGTTGCAGTTAGAGTTTCATGTAAATCAGGGCGGGTTTAAGCGTCATCATTGGTCCACTAGTTCTTGATTGACAGCTCCTCCTCTAGCCAATCAGTCAAAGAGGGGCGTTGACATCACTCCAATGCGCCTCATTAACTGCCAATTCTCAGTGTTGTTCACTTGTACAGGTGAAAATGGATAACTGTCAGCTGGGAAACATCTTTCCATACAGGACACCGTTACATGTGTCTGTCTGTCACTGCTGTACGCCTGCCTGGCGATCCGTTAACGTTAAATGAGTAAATTAATTATGAATAAATGAATGTATACTGTATAATTGCATAACACTATAAAATTTACGTTTTAAATATATAAAGTTAGAATACAGCAACGATATGAAAGTAAAACAGCTAGCAGGTGGCAGCAAGTATCTTTAGAGTAAGACATTAAATCATTCATTCAAACGGCTGATTCATTCAGTGAGGAATAAAGTGAATCATTCAATATGCAAGGCTGCTGTGTGTTGCTTGAAGGACACTGTTCTGCTGTGGCTTTGTTTGGACTCTTCATCAAAATAGTGCAAAATGAGTAAATATTTACAATATTAAACTCACTCAAAATGTATTTGTTATATTGATTTTATACTACAGTTCAATAAAGATTTTCAATGGAGCTGATAGTCGGGGAAAACACTCTTCCTCATGTGATATTGCTTAATGTCATTTTATAATCTCAGAGTAACACAAAATGTAATAAATCTTACAAAACCATCAACCTTATCAATTACATACTGTACATGAAAGAAAAAGCTGCAAAGCTGTTTACAAAAAAAAACAATACATGACAAAAAATAAGCAAAATATTGCCTACAGACAGTTAACAATTACGAGCAATACAGCAAACTAAACAATTGTGACTGGGATGTATTACTCTTACTCATATTATCCTCTCCTAACAGTAATAACAATAAGACTTATTATCAGTCAGGTAAAGGCGAGCCAGACACATCAGTGACTTTGCGAGGCCGGTGCATATTGTGGCTGCTCCCTTTCCCGATGTGGCCATAGGCGAATAAATACAGGTGAATATAACCATCTTATAACTAAGATGGCTCATTTAATGTTAACGGATCGCTAGGTAGGCCTACAGCAGTGACAGACAGACACATATAACGGTGTCCTGTATGGAAAGATGTTTCCCAGATGACAGTTATCCATTTTCACCTGTACAAGTGAACAACAATGAGCATCGGCAGTTAATGAGGCGCATTGGAGTGATGTCAACGCCCCTCTTCGACTGATTGGCTAGAGGAGGAGCTGTCAATCAAGAACTAGTGGACCAATGATTAAACCTGTCCTGATTTACATTAAACTCTAACCGCAACATTTGGAAAAGCAAGCGCAGAACGTGGAAACAAGAGCGAAGGGAAAAACAGCATAAGCTAGTGTTGGGTTCGAGTCCACCTAAGTCAAGTCCAAGTCAAGTCCGAGTCTTTAACCAATCGAATCCGACACAAGTCCGAGTCCCAAACAGCCGAGTCCGGGTCCAACGAAACTTTATTATTTATTAGTATCTTAACATTGTTTTAACCTTTACAACTAAAAAAAAAACGCAATGTCCATTTAAATGTAACTAAAGCAAACCTCTATTGCATCTTGCCATTTTGATTTTTTATTAATAATTAGTGTTCTGCTTTGCTTAGCAAACTTAAAGTCATGTAACAGAAGTTATGGCTGAATTGATTTATGTATTGTGACATATTTCAAAGTGAAACCGGTTTTAGAATGTGAAAAATTAAAGGGCGGGACTTGACTTTATTAATCATTAAAGTAAATGTATAAATTCAAGAGTGGGGGTAAAGGAGTAGGTATCTTGGTGAATGGGACCTTAAGAGCAGAAAATGCACCTTTTATCTCAATAAAAAAAACAAGCTTTATATCATTTTTACGATTTTTAATGAAATATGAATTTTGAATAATCAAAATTAGTTTGTGTCTGCTTATTCTATTCATCAGTGTTTGAACCATTAAAGAAGAAACTGCATTTTAATTTCTGGGTTTAAAAAAAAAAAAAAAATGAAAAATGAATGGACGCCAAAGTACACGGACCCCTTAGACAGGACATTTTGAATTTTTTCTTGGATGAAAATGAGGCTATGAGGGATCAACCTAGTCTGTACAATGGCACACACTGTGTATAAAAGCCCTACATATACTTTCCATACATCACAGGCAACTCACACCTGTTTTATTTTTGAATGCATTTATAGTTACATTAATTACAATAAATTTCATTATGTAAGGAATAATTGATGATGTGCCGTTGAATTATTAGAAAATAATGCACACCCAATGTGATTTTGGATCCATAAAAACTATTGCCGCAAAGATGTTAGAAAAATGATTTTTCTTTGAAGCTGGAAACTGCCACTAATACAAAAGCAAAAAATAATAAACTAATGTAATAAAACATTCTCAAGCTTACTGAAGGCAATTAAGCACTCCAAGTATTACTTACAAGCTAAATGATAAATATATTACTCAAAAATACAAATTAAGTTGTTGTTTTTTTTTTTTTTAGTTTTTCAGCCTAGTAAAGGCTTTTAGAAATAGCTTACTACAGACATTTCATGAAGTAATAAATGTAAAAATCTTCACTGCTGCATTCGCACGCTGACTGAGAGGCGTGTTCTGTGAGCGTGCTTTCGGTGTGTGAGCACAAAAACCCTGTCTGCTTTCAAGTACTGGTCAAGACTTAAAAACACATGCAAATACTGAATATCACTTTCGGGATAATGTATTGAGTCAGTGACATTTCAGTCAACTGTCCCTGGACTCGGTTGGACTCGGACATATTTTCCGAGTCCGAAAGGCTCGAGTCCGAGTCAAGTCCGAGAAAAATGCATCCGAGTCCGTGTCAAGTCCGAGTCCTTTAAAAAACTGTGCTCGAGACGCTGACTGAGAGGCGTGTTCTGTGAGCGTGCTTTCGGTGTGTGAGCACAAAAACCCTGTCTGCTTTCAAGTACTGGTCAAGACTTAAAAACACATGCAAATACTGAATATCACTTTCGGGATAATGTATTGAGTCAGTGACATTTCAGTCAACTGTCCCTGGACTCGGTTGGACTCGGACATATTTTCCGAGTCCGAAAGGCTCGAGTCCGGGTCAAGTCCGAGTAAAAATGCATCCGAGTCCGTGACAAGTCCGAGTCCTTTAAAAAAACTGTACTCAAGACCGTCTGTCTGAGAGCTGTCTGAGAGCAGAAAAAAACAATAAGGAAAACATGATTTTGTGCGTAAGTCAGATAATTTTGCATTAATATTTCAATTTTGTGCATTATAATTTTAAATGTGTTTAAAGTTTTGATTCATGCTTATTATTTTAAAAAATGCATTATACATTTTTTGATTTACGCTTATTATTTTTCTCTCCGTGACCATTGTTTGCTATACTGAAAACTTTGCTTTCATTTTTAAATCTTGTGCAATATATTTTTACTTGTGTTTTTAAATTTAGTTTTTATGCTTGTAATTTTTTTTATCCGTGACTGCAATACTTTAGGTGGGAATCTGATCCCATAGTGGAGTTAACGAATTACATTTACCCACGTTGCTGTAATTAAGTAGTTTTTTCGGGTACTTGTTCTTTTTTGAGTATATTTTTAAAGCTGTACTTTTACTTGTACTTAAGTACAAATTAGGCAAAATAATCTACTTCGTTACTTTTAAGTCATACTTCGTTACTGAGTACGCCCACAATTTGAATTGATATTCAAATAGGGTTGCCAACTTCAGAAAAGGAAATTAAGGGACAATCATGGTTTTTCATAGAAAAATAAGGGACAGAATAAGGGACACACACACACATATATATATTGTGATGGAAATATTTTATGCAATGGCCTCAGAAAGAGTCAAAAGGGTATGTTCAACATAGAATGTTCAGAAAAGTGCAGACTAAGGATGCTCAGATCAAAGACCGTTTCCCTAAGATTAAATCATCTATACTTACCCAAAAAGTGCTTAAAACTGTAGAACTAACAGTCATATGACAAACTAATGACCAGATCAGTATAACCAATTACAGTGAAGAAGACTTGAGTGACATTGATTTTTACTCAACTACAAGGTATAAATGTTCATGCATCCTTCTGTTCAGGGAGTCTCTCTTGGTTGTTGTGACCAGTGGGCTCCCGGCCGTGAATAAAACTTTCATTCCTGCATAGAGCAACTTGGGAGTGGTGTCTGGTATATGCTGCACAGCTGAGGAATAGAAGTACTAAAGATTCTATGCTCAAAAGACCACCGCAAAGACAGTGATAGTGTTGGAAGACTATAGAGCCGTCCTCGGGCTGAGGTAACAGCGTACAGCTGAGAAGGGCGGTGAGAGTGTATAGATGCTAAAGACCTGTGTGCTTATGTGTGATTGAGGTAGTGATAGTAGCTTCTTGACGGGACGCCGTCACCATACTTCAGGGAAGTATTGTATTGTATTGTAAGTATTCGGGGAATTCAGGGAATTAGCCCGAGATACTGTAGTTATTATATTAACAACTGTAGTTGTTTGAGTTGTATGTGGTGTAGTCAGATTAATATTGGGAATTTCCGCAACAGTTTTGGCGAGCCAGTCCAGGAGGCCTGAAGATCTTCTCCCTTCATCAGCGGGAAACGGAAGCTTTTCTTCCTCTTCTACAATTAATTTAAAAGCACAAGAGACATTTTCCTCAAATCTCAAATTGAGTTAAAACCTGCCGGAGGAGGGAAAGATCCTTGTACGGCCTCAAAGAACTTGTAAGGTAAGACAGACTACAACTTGCTCTTTGTTTGAAAAAAAAATAATATATTTTATTATAATTATAATATATACATAAAAACTGAGAGCTCATAAATATGAATTTTACTAAGAAATTAAATATTAATATTAAATAGAGTAAGGAATAATTAAATAGACTATGGAAATATCCCGTATCCTAAGAACTGTTACGGGGCTGACGAGACGTGAGACGTGCGGATCCATGTGCAAGCTTTATTGACCCTCTGGGGTCCGAGGGTGTTTTGGGGCCTGGAAAAGTTTTGACATGCCCTGACATTTGTGCTTTTTTCAGTTGCTTACAAACATTTGAATGTCTAAAGTTTAAAAACACTGTAATCAGCACAAACTGTGCTACAATAATATGTGAGCAGCATGTATGTACGTGATTGTGTTTTTGAGAAAACAAAGTTTATGCGTGCTTAGTGAAAAACTACAATTTTAAAGTCACTGAAATAAGGCCATAAAACACATACAGAACATTTGATCACAAGACTTTTGAGAACTGATCTTGAAGTCTAGAGTTTTTGCTTCAAAATTACGTGAAAATCATCTTACTCACTCATTCACAGAAAACAATATATTGATTAAAATTTTCTAAGACACATTTTGTGTAGAAAAGGAATATGCGAGAGGGCGTGAATGATCATGCATAATGCTGTGATTCACACCTGAGAAGACAAAGGCCTGCATAATGAGCTGCATAATGAGCTGTCAGGTGCAAGGCAAGGCAAGACTAGGCTAGGCTAGGCAGCTAACGAGGGCTCTGTAGAGTAGCTATCACTACGGGCGATAAGCGCATACACTAAGAGGAACATACAAGGCACGACTATCCAATACTCGGCAGTTTGATAGGAGACGGATAGAGTGTTATATAGTGAGTGAGTGATATGATGCAGCTGTGTGCAATCAGTGCTGTGTGCAATCAGTGCTGTGTGCAATCAGTGCTGTGTGCAATCAGTGCTGTGTGCAATCAGTGCTGTGTGCAATCAGTGCTGTGTGCAATCAGTGCTGTGTGCAATCAGTGCTGTGTGCAATCAGTGCTGTGTGCAATCAGTGCTGTGTGCAATCAGTGCTGTGTGCAATCAGTGTAATGAATGATGGGATATGTAGTCCGGGGTGATATGCAACAGTGTAGTGCGAGAGTCAATGAAGTGGAAAGGGTGACCTCTGATGGCTAGCAGACGGAAGTTCATGGACTGGATACGTAACAAGAACATATTAACTGAATATTATATATTTTTAAATATTGATATTTTTACATCATTGTATAAATGAGTACATATACTGTACTAAATTTCTGAAGTTGGGTGACCAAGAAAAAAAAATAGTATTCACTCTCTGTGAAGAAACTATATTCCTAATCAAACAGAAATGTGTAGAAATATAGAAATACATTGAGCCTCTGAAAAGTAGTAATATTAATAATATTGCTACTGTTTTACTTCTTACAAACAAGAACTTGCTTACTTACACATTACTCTAAACTGCATCTTACAAAGGAACTTGCTTACTCTCACATTACTCTTAAAAAAATATTTGAGAAAAAGATTGAAAAAGATTATATACTCTTAAAAAGAGTATTTGTGAGTATCTATTTTTTCTGCCTCTTGCAAAGAAGAACTTGCTTTCATAATACTCAAAAAAAAAAACGTTTCTACCTTTCTTTTCTGCATCTTGCAAAAAGAACTTGCTAGCTTTCACATTACATGAAAAAAATATATATATATTGTTACTATCTATCATTTTTCTTTCTTTAAATAAATGCCGGAGAATTTCTATGGTAAACCAGATTCAGTCCCTGAATTGAGGGGACACTAGATACAATGGTGGTCAAAATTGAAAAAGGGGTATTTTGACTCATGCGGTTCTCTGAGTGTTTCAATTTCTAGAAGAAACCAGAAAGCAGTTGGAGCAGTTGCCTTCAAATAAGCAGATGTGGATAGACTGGACACTGTTCAACAAGTGGTGGAGAGAGGCAAAGCAGCAGGCAGAGCAACAGAAACAACAACAACAACAACAAAAAAGAGAATCCCAACGGAATCTGCAGCTCTTAACCCTGTGCAAACCACAAAACCGAAACAGGAAGATGAAGATATGGCATGCAGAAGACATTGCCCTTCTCCCTACAGACTCTTGACCAATCAAACAGCCCAAACAACTGCAGCTGAACAAGTGAAGGTCCCTTCTGCCCCAATCCAGGATGAGAAAAAGAATAAACCTGAAGACAGTGACACAGAGACTGATGAGCCACTAGCCTTGCTGCGGGAAGATATAAACAAATTGTTTCAACATGCAAGAAAAAATTAATAAATAAAATCAGACACGTTCACTTTATCCCTGCCTTCCAGACAAAAAAGCATCACAGTCAGGGACCCCGAGGAGGAAAATAACAACAACATCCAAGTCCAGACTGGGGAGTCAAGAAGCTTTCAACCTACAGTTTCCTGGAGAAGGAAGGCACATCTGGCTGGAATGACCTTGGAACATAGAGGAACTCTGAAATATGGCTGCTTGCACTTCCAGACTCAGTGGAGCAGTTTATCAGAGCAGTGGAGAACATCGATGCCACATACAGACCCACAGGCCGAGACTGGGCAGTTATCTTCAGCAACAAGCTGGCTTTGAAATGGACTGAGGTACGTGAAGCTGAAGATGATGCTTTCAACCCAAGCACTATAAGAATGAATGATGCAGGTGCAGAGGGAGCTGACACTGACACAGGATGGCAGATCGCTTGGAACAGGATGATTGCCAGAATGATGATGACATACCCTACACGTCCTGACTGGGGAACAATTGCTAAAAAAAAGAGAGACGATGAGTGCTTACTATGCATGCCCAAAAACAACTGTTGATGAAAGTGCTGGCCTTCCAGAAGGCACTGATAACACATGCATACTAAAACACAATTTTGTGAATGGACTCCTCCCTGATATGCAAAAAGCAGTAAGACTGACGTGCATCAGCTGAGAGGCATGAACTATGGAGTCCAGCAGCAGACCAGGCATCAAAGGCCGAGGCTGAGGTCGATGGACTGGGAAAAGAAGAGGAGGTCACAACAGTCAAGAAGACCACCAGAGTATGCCATCTCCAACAAACCATCAAGGAACATCATACCAGTGGAAAACTGCTGCCGAACATTGTCACAATTGTGGTGAGAGAAGACATTGGGCCAAAGATTGCCCAAGAGAGAGAAAATATAATCTCACATGTGAACCAACTCCTCCTTTCCTTAACAACCCTTGGTTTCCATCAAATGTGAGAGACCATAAATAGGATAAGGCGGGAGACACTCAACCAAAACAACTACTACAAACAACTGATAACCCAAGACAAAATCCAATAATGACTATTCAAGTTGATGGACATTCATTACCTTTTTTGGTGGACACAGGTGCCACATTTTCTATGATTACTGCAGAGACCGCTTTAAAATTTCCAAATTTAGCTTATTCTGGCAAAACACAAACAACATATGGGTTATCTGGCAGATTATTGGTTGATAAGTTCACTATGCTTTTAAGGGTAACAAACATGGTGAAACAGGTGAACCGTAATTTCCTGGTTTCTGAACGATGCTCTGTAAATTTGTTAGCTAGAGATTTACTGTCCAAATTGGAATTGATCATTTTCATCAAATAATGGTGTGGAAGTGTGCAATTCCGAAGGTGCTTTTGGGCAAATTAAGCCAAACTGATATTATAATTGAGTTTTAATTATTTATTTTGATCCAAACTGTACTTATCAACAAATATTGACAGATTTAGAAAAACCACCTCATCTGCATTGTACCTCATGGTTTATAAGCCAGGATAGGAACAATGTATATGAGGAGGAATGGACCACCAGGGGAAAAATTATATCTTGATTTTCTTTTGGTATCCCAGCAATTCTCTGCATTATGTTAAACTAACACCTGCTCAGTCTGCTCTCTTACATTAGACACCAGTCCAGCCCTACATCTCAGTGGGAAAGAAACATGGTTCATGGGCCAATGTGGGGGTTTGGCTCATTACCAGTAAAAAAAAAAACTGGGAACTGGATTTGGGATAGTAGTAGGAAACACTACATCTACCAAGAGGGGGTCAAAGCGAATCCTGTAATGCAGGCAATCGAGGTTCACAGGCTGTGTAGTGAGGAGAGAGAAAAAAAAAAAATTTGATTCCAAAATTGCTTCAGATTTATTGGTAGGCATTCCAGACACACAAAAATATTTTTTTTCTAATTTCCAGTCCACTCAGACGATGATCTGATGCTGTGTTCTCCCAACAAACCCACATGTGAGACCGATCTGTGCACATTACTGGAGTTTTTAGCACAGAAATGTCACAAACTGTCAAAATCAAAACTACAATTAGTTCAATAGGAAGTTAGGTACCTTGGTCACCTAATTTCAGAAAAAGGACTTGCGCTAGGATTTGAACAAATTGAAGAAGTTCAGAAAATTCCGAAACCCGTCACAAAATGACAAATTATGCCATTTCTGGGAGTTACGGGATATTGTAGGCCATGGAGCCAAGACTATGCAAAATTTCTAATCCTCTAGGTTTGACTATTCAAAACCTTTTGAGCTCTTCATTTTCCGAAAAAAAAATTGGGCTCATGCCGACAGTTCTAAAACAACCCCACGGAAATCGTCATCAACCATTCAAGAATTACTCCAAATGATTAGACACTGTTGTAAGTGGAACACCACAGTGCCTTCGTTCGGTAGAAGCTGTTTTTGTGTGCTCAATTTTGGTGATATTTCACCCTTTAACTGTTTGTTCCACATGCAGTGCATGCTCTGCTGATGCAGGCATTCACTGCATAGGCAGAACTCCCACCAACGTTAATGAAAATAAAAAATATGGCTAATAATCAGGAGAGAAAACGTTGGTCAGAGGGGGGTACAAAATATAAAGATGGAGTATGGAAAGATACAAAGGCAAAAAGGCCTTTCCTACCAAAACAATTGTATCCACATTTTGCTAAATGGTCTAATGGGGAAGACCAGGCCTAAAAAATTGGCAATGAATGGTCTAATTTGAATTTCCTGGGAGGCCCCAGGATTTACAGTTGTGACAGAGAAATTCTGTCAGAACTGATACATCTGCGCAGCGAATAACTTGGGAAGACGAAGTAAGCCACAAACTTACTCCGCCCACCCCACACCAGAATTTATTTTTCAGCACTTCATTGAATTGACAGCAAGCCAAGCTTATAAGTATTATTTTGTAATTGTTAACATGTTTTCAAAGTGGGCTGAGTGTTTCCCCAAGTAGAAAAGCTGATGCTACGGCTGTAGCAAAAGCCTTAATAAGAGAAGTTATCCCAAGGTGGTCCCAAGGGGTACCAGAAAAATTATCTAGTTATAATGGGACACATTTTGTAAATAAACAAAATTGGCAAACAGATTAAGAATAAATTTTAAAAAAAAAACACTGTGCATATCACCCACACAGTGAAAAGTGCGAATCAGATTTTAAAAACCAAATCATGGCAGAAACAGGAATGACATGGGTTCAAGCCCTCCCAATAGTGTTGATGACCATGACAGCCCAAAAATACACCAAGACAGCCCTCAGCCCACATTAAATTCTTACAGGTCGGCCGATGTGAGTGGGAATCGAGCCTCCTCCCCAGGAGGGCCTTGCAGGCATCCATGGACAGTTGAGAAATTGTATGATGTCTTTGAATAAAGCTATCAGCTCTATCCACTTACAGGTGAAAGCCACTTTACCGGTTCCAGGTGATGAACCCCAACATTCCTACGAGCCAGGAAAATGGATCTGGGTCAGAGACTTCTGAAGGAAGGCGTGGCACTGTCCAAGGTGTTTCTGGCCATATGAGATCATCCCGACAACCAACACTGCCATCAAGGTTGCTGAGCGTGATATCTGGATTCACGTGTCACATTGCAAACCTCACCAACTTGATGTCCGACCGTCCCTACAGATATCTCAACAGCTCCATCCTTCAAGATGTTTCAGTCTGCTGTTTTTTTTGGCAGATGAGAGCATGGGGTCTGGGATTGACTGTGGGCCAGCAAAGTGTTCAATCTGAATGTGATATTCATAATATCTATTCCAGTGCTAAGTCTGATAGCTATACTGATTTACTTCCAATCAACTAGAATCTTTCAGTGGTGGACAGTAACGAAGTAGTTTTATTTTCGTTACTGTACTTAAGTACATTTTTCAAGTATCTGTACTTTACTGGAGTAGTTTTATTTTGAGTAACTTTTACTTTACTACATTCCAAAGCAGAAGATCGTACTTTTTACTTCACTACATTCCATAAAACTTATCGTTACTCCTTATAACATATATCATGTGCTCCGAGATGCAGAAGTAGTGTCTGATTCAAGAACGAACTGATTCTTTTCAATGAACTCGTTAAATCGGTTCGCAAATTGCACCAAACGATTCATTCACGAATTGGAATGATCCGATTGCAGCTATTCTCAAGTCGACAACTCACTGATGCAAATGATCCGTTTAGTGCGAGTCTGCAGTGAACTGAATTCACAAGTAAGAACCAGGAGAACTTATGAGCGCGTGCGCAACTGATGCTGTTAAAAGTAAGTTACTAATGTCGAATTTTAGGATTATTTTACAACAAAAGAACAAATTATTGAGTTGGACGGAAATGTCTTTGATACTTGGAAAGAAGAGAGAACTGAAGATGTCAGAGGATTTTAGAAAGAAACTGTAAGTAGGGGAAGATGAAGGTCGAAAGCAAATCATTTATTCATGTTAAGAGATAACGTCTCCAGGTTACGCATGTAACCATGGTTCCCCGAAGGGAACGAGACGCTGCGTCGAAATGCTACGGGAACGCTACGCTATGGGAACGCCTCCAGCGTGACCACGCTCTGAATCACATGTGTAATCAGTGTAATCAGTCCAACTTCTGGAGGAGTGAGCCTTGACTCCCGAAGGAGAGGGGAGATCAGAGGGCTCAAGGCTATGGAATAACATCCTGATCCACCACTTAGCATAAGCTTCTCTGGCCGGAGGCCTCAGCGCACCACGGAGGAAACGTGTAAGAAGAGGGTGTCTTCCCACTGAATGGCCACCGAGAGGGGCGTTGTAGGATTTCTGTCTTCAAAAAACAGAAACCATTGAATCTGTGAGCAGACACAAACGAACATTGAATCTCTGCATTCCACCGGAAACACTAAAGGTTCTCCTCCCCAGCCATCTGCGGTCGTAAAACTACATACAGTGTCAGCTCAGTGTCTCAGCAGTTCCTGTCCCCTTCGGCTTATCTTCTCAAGAGACTCAAAGAAAAGCACTAAGACCGCAATAACTGACCCCTGCATCTGGACTCATTTAAGCAACAGAACGTCAGTGGTGTCTCGTGACTGGTGTAACAGACAAGCCGGTTACTAAGTCTTGTATCTGTAGTTTTCTTCCCCACCGCTAGGTGTGCTATGACGCCTAAATTAGCTCCATAAGTAAAGGTGGGTCAGTAGAGGAACCCACACATCCATTTTTCCCTAGGCCTAGCATTAGGCTGTTCAATAAGGTGAAAAATGGATGTGTGGGACAGTCTTATCTGATGGTATATAGTTAATCAAACAATGCCCACAGTTGAAGCTATCGCTTAGCTGATGAATAATCCAACTATTTGAAATTAATTCACTCCAAACGGTAACAGTTCTCAAGCTCCAGACTTTTCCA
>NW_015639019.1:0-867 GCF_001515625.1 Sinocyclocheilus rhinocerous
GACGATAGTGGTCCTGACAGAATTAGAAATTTGTATCACTCCACATGTCTGTGTTTGCACACACCAGAAAGACTGTCAGTCTGTGCAGTAGTGGTGGGGATTTTTCTGTTGTTTTTCAGTTTGCTCAATCATTACAGAGAATTCCATTTTACCCGTTGAAGATGAGGTGCTCAATCATTACAGAGAATTCCATTTTACCAGTTGAAGATGAGGATTTTCCCCTCATTTGTGCAGGTTGGAATACTACAGTATTGGAGAAAAAGGTTGTTCTGCTCTGGCTTCAGCTCTGAGATCAAACCCCTCACACCTGAAAGAACTGAACCTGAACTATAATAAACTAGGAGACTCAGGAGTGAGACTACTCTCTGATCTACTGCAGAATCCACATTGTAAACTGGAGAAAATGCTGTGAGTGTTATTATTTTAGTCTGTTGTGTTGTTGAATTGTTTGAGTGGTTGAAATTTTCAATCCAAAATGTTCTATCCTTTGTATTTATTTATTAATTTACATTTTTACACAAGTTCTTTTGTCATCACCTAACCAGTGGTTATTTTTTAAAGATAAAAAGGAAAAAAGATGTATAGTATAAAATAAAGTAATACCGAATTTTGATGGTTAAGACTAAACACATCAACATTGTGTCACATTGTTAGATTGCTGAACAGGCACTGAACGGAAAAATGTATTCAACCCGTGAAACGTCTCAGGTTACCCATGTAACCATGGTTCCCTGAGAAGGGGAACGAGACACTGCGTCCCCTAGAGGACACTTTGGGGAACGCCCTCAGCGTGACCGGTGTCTGAAGTGCATGTGGAAACATGACAATGAACTTGTCATTGGCCCATGACGTGTTACTGGTGCGACC
>NW_015639020.1:0-9838 GCF_001515625.1 Sinocyclocheilus rhinocerous
GTCAATAAAAAACTGTGAAACAATATAGTAGCAATATAAAGTTAGTAGCAAAGAAATATTTTAATACTATCTTATCTGAGGAAAAAAGCAAGTTAAATTAACTTTATACATAATGTTCCCTGTTAATTTTAAATTTGACTGAACTGCGTTGTTAAAGCTCTGCAAATGTCTTGACTGGTGTCATGAGCAGGGATTTCCAGCTCTTCCTCACCCTCTTCCCTGTCCAGTTCATCTTCCAAATTTTCCAGATCAGACTCCAGCATTTCACTGCTGCACACAAAGCTGGATTCTGGGTTCTTATGAATAAAGCTCTGTGTCTTGACTGGTGTCATGAGCAGGGATTTCCAGCTCTTCCTCACCCTCTTCCCTGTCCAGTTCATCTTCCAAATTTTCCAGGTCAGACTCCAGCATTCCATTGCTGCACAGAAAGCTAGGGTCTGAGTTCTTATGAAGTTGTGGTGTGAACAGGAAAGGGTCTTAGATTACTTTAGTGCTGAAGAGGTCCAAGAAAAGAACTGGGTTCTCTTTTGAGTCCACTATATTGTGAACACCAAAAGGACTGAGGTCACTTTCGGTTAGTTCCCTTTCTAGTTCACTTTAAGTGAACTGGGTTTGGATCCTTTAAAAACAAACTATATGTGAAAACACCCTATATCGCAAAATTGCAATGGAACAGGTTTTTTTTTTTTTTTGCATTTACAGATAACAGATTTCACTCCCCCGTGACATAGAAAGTTGCAAAATAATATTACGGCCCCTTAATCTGCACGTTTCCACCCACGGCACCGCCATTGTGTTTTCGCAAGTGACAACGGTGTACCAGTTCTAACGCCATGACGAAAGTTTGAGCAAAGCATGCTAACTGTTCTGTCTTTGGTTACACAGATGAGCACAGAACACTATTTAGAGTCCCAGCCTCAGAGGAGACAAGAGAGCAATGCATTTATTTATTTATTTACTGTATATTGCTGCTGCCACACAGATCTAATATAAACATGCAATTTCTTTCCCAGCTGTTTACCTTCACAGACATAACTGACTGTTGTTTTTGTTGTTTGTTTTTAACATAAACTTGTGTGTATTTGACAGTTTAAGCGCAATAAGACATAAAAGAAAATTTAGTTTAGTATTCACATGCCATGTGACAGCTGCATTCTGTGTGCGTGCTTCGGATGTGTGCGCTCCGAAAACCACATATCAGAAGTTGAAACTAATATGGTTTAAATCACATGATTTCAGCGTGACAGACATGACAATCAAAACCAAACAGATGTTTTTTAGCAGAGTATCTGAACTACGAGCTGTAAGTGCACTGCCCTATTCAGGAAAAAGGGGGCGGAGAGCAGCAGCTCATTTGCATTTACAGAGACATGCATAAAAACAGCCTGTTTCTGCTTTCACTCAAAGTAGGCATTTTTCAAAATGATATAATAAATGATCTATGGGGTATTTTGAGCTTATTAAACTACACCTGAGACTTATATTACATCTTGTAAAAAGGGGCATAATAGGTCTCCTTTAATGTACTATAACCTCCAAGAAACAACTCATAAGTGGCTGCTCTCAAGTATAAAGGGCTTTCCTTGCCATTAATGCTTGGATAACCCTTTATTTACACTGCACACATCTGTGGTGCATAATGGCTCCGACAAGGCCACTGGCCACTCTAGTCAATGCTTGTGTTTATACCAGCCGTGCCGCGGCATGTTTCAGAAGCGGCCCAGAATCGGCTCTCCACACTGCTTCACTAAAGATACACAGACATTAAAAATAATGGCTAGTATGGTGGCTGCAATACGTAAACCTACCGCCATGACTTATCGTGAGAGGAAAAAAAATTTTTATTCGCATAACATTGGTTAATGGAAATGTTGTCAATTTGCAATACGTTTTTTATTGATATTTATAAAATATTGCAATTGCAAATTTTTGCGCAAATCTGGAATGGAAACCTGGCTACTGTCAATACATTAACCATTATCAGTCGCCATTTACCATGAATGTAATAAAATCAGAATCATTCCCTAGTTATTTTTTTGGCATTAACATTTTAATCAGGTTACTTGTCCAGTTGGACAAATAAAATTCTCTTTCACTTGCCCCTTCAGAAAATCCACTTGTCCCGGAAAAGCGTACAATCTCGAGCCCTGTTTTACGGATAAAATCCCAAATTTGTGATGGAAGCAAACGAATGAAGCGCTAAAGTAAAACCGTTCGATTGAGCCTGAAGAACCCGAAGGTGCAATCACCAAGCGTTTATTTGTAAACAATAACTTCATCTAACTAAAATTACCATGGTTTCTAAACAGATGATAAGATAAGATTCTAGAGTTAGCACATAATATTTCTGTAACATGGCCAAATCAATTACAAAATCGTACACAAAGGAATGCGCATGCTCATGCTTCAAGCATCTACACCAGGGTTAGGCAACGTCGGTCCTGGAGTGCTGCTGTCCTGCAGAGTTTAGCTCCAACCCTAATCAAACACACCTGAATAAGCTAATCAAGGTCTTCATAATTACTAGGGCTACAGGCAGGTGAGGTTTTTTTTCAGGGTTGTAACTAAACTCTGCAGGACAGCGGCACTCCAGGACCGACGTTGCCTATCCCTGATCTACACAAACAAGATTTGCTGTTTTATAAATCAGTAAAGTAACCTGTATTTATATAGCGCTTTATATGATAATGCAAGAGGACAATAGCGAACAGTCAGTTTTTCAGTTAAAGTCACTTCATCATTGATTCAGTGATGTCATCATCCAGCTGTGCATAGTGTTTGTGCAATCAAGTCAAAAATGTTGCCAGAAATTAAGCATCCCCAACTAAGCAAGCCAAAGGTGCGTGGCCTTATGCCGTTGGCCGTCTAGGTCACAAGGTCTTCGCAGGGGATCTGTCTCTAGGACTTATATCTAGTTAGATCTAGGATCTAGCTGTTGTGGTCTCCGCTGACATTCAGGGCTGTCGGGGTTGTCTCTAGGTGCTGATCCACCATCTGATCTGGACTAAATCTGGGTGACTGCAGTGACCATCTGATCTGGATACGGACTGGATCTGGGTGGTTACGGTGACCTCGGAATAAGAATGAAACAGACTAATATTAGTGTAGATGCCATTCTTTTGCCATTCTTCCATTGCCATCAATTCCATGTGATAGTATTAAATCTAAAGTATGATTACGACAATGAGTAGGCCCTGACATGTGTTGTCTGACCCCAATAGAGTTTAGAATGTCTATAAATGCAATGAACAATTAATACTTCATCTGCTTATTTCTCTAGATAATGTTATATAAAGCACCATTACTTCCAGACTTCCAGACCTCTGAGAAATACTTATACTTATTTAACTGTATTATATCTGTTTTTTTATTTGTTGAAGATCGATTAAATTGTTAACCTTAAATACAATAGAATTGTCCATAAGTAGGGCATTTTCTTTAGGTTTCTCAGTGGGTGCATCACTGAGTGGGGAAAACCTGTTTAATATTTTGATCGGAACGGAAGAGCGGTGTTTTGTCCCATGACTGTGACTCTGCAATGTCTCTGCACTGCATGAGTCCCGTGACTCACAGTCACCTCGTCGCCCTGCTGCAGCTAACAGCTAACGGAATGCTAGCACGCTGTGTTAGCGATTTAGATTAAAAAGCAAACAATGTCAAATTAGTTTGATAGATAATATCAGAAATATGGTGAGAATTAAGTTATATTTAGCAGTTTAAACAACAGAGAGTGATAGTAAGATAGACATTCCAACAGAAAAACAAAGCTACACAGAGCTACAATCGCAAACCACCAGCAGCACGGCAGACCAATGGACCAATTGTCCAGACTGCACTCTGGGGCTACTCCGTGAATGGGTGATATTATTCAATAGTCCAAAAGAAGTCCAATGAAGTGCATCCATCCATCATAAAAAGTGCCCACACAGGGGGTTAATATAAAGGCTTCCTGAAATGAATTGATGTTTGTGTAAGAATAATATCCATATTTAAAACTTTATAAACCGTAATCTCTAGCTTCCGCTAAGTGTCGTATGCACCGCGTTCATGAAAGAGTGGCGTTCTAGCAGATGACGTAGGACGACGGTCACGAATTAGAAGTACAACTATCCCTTTAAGAATAAATTATTTACCTACATTTATAAATATTGAATGAGTATTAAAACATATAATTTTGTTCTAAAATATTATAGTTATTAATGTCACATAATTAGTACAGTGGCAGATCCTGGCACAGGCAATATAGGCAGCTGCCCAGGGCTCGCAACGAGCTGAAGAGCGGCATGAGACACCTCCTGCAGCTTTCAGACACCTCTTCCTTCTCTTCTTTATACTTGATTCATGGCATTATTTTGATGTGGAAAGCGTAGTATATATAGTATAAATAAAAATAGTTATTTATTGAGTTAAGTGTTTCTACAATAAAAGTGTATCAGTGTATGTAAGTTGCATCTTTATACCTTTTGGAGGCGATGTGTCTTATTTTGTCTAGGGCACCAAATGAGCCAGAACCACTACTGCATGTGCATGTGTATACACACACACACACACACAAACATCCTGAATGAAACTTTACTGACTTGTTATATTCTCCTCATTTCTCTGTTTCTATGTGCTGCTGTGACATGAAGTGAGCTATGAGAAAGTGACTGCGGGAGATTCTTTCCGTCTATACACTGGTCTTATTGTAAAAAAGACTGATTTGATACAGTGGATGTTTGGAGATGAAAACACTCTCATAGCTGAAATCAAAGGAGGGACTGGAGAGACATATGATGGTCCTGATGGGAGATTCAGAGGCAGCCTGGTGCTGAACACACTGACTGGATCTCTAACCATCAATAACTCTACAGCTAAACATGCTGGAGATTATAAACTGAAGATCCGCAGCAGTAAAGGGAATACAAACAGCACATACACTGTTATTATCAAAGGTGAGTCGCTCCAGTCAATGTAATAATGATCACAGGTTTTCTGCAGGTAATTCAGATCAAACCGCTTAATGTTACTTCATTCAGAGTTTGTTCTGTAGATCATTTTATTCTTTAAAAATATATTATTAAAGCTTCAAAATGATTGAATTTGCTGCCTCACCTCAATGAGTATTGCATTCAGCTTTTATTTATATCAGCACTCTGTAAATAACGCAGAAATTGAACTCTGTTGTTCACTTGCACACACTTGATCTAATGGATGTCTTTGTATTTCTCTGGTTCTAGGTGCTGCTGTCACTGATGAAGTGAGGGAGGAATCATCGATGAAGGAAAAGAATGGTGAGAATCTGCTGTTTGTGCTAAATATCTTTAACTGTACAACAATATCATGATCTGATGTGTGTGATTTGGCTTCATGCAGTTTATTCATTCAGATTTCAAACAAATGACTAAGTAAATTAAAGAGCAATTGTCCTGAGAGAAATGGCCTTCTAGTGAATCTTTTAATGCTACAAACATCCAAGATATAGAAGTCTAAATGAACCAAGTAAACTTTACATTTTAGTTTGCATATTCTAGTAGATGCACGACTGAATTCACAAATATAATAAATATGTTCATTTGTCAGAAAAGTGCTTAAACTAAATTTAACTCATCAAATGAGCAAAATGTGCTACTGACAATCTGTTAAATGATTTTGTACATTGTAAATGCTTGACATTAGTTTTGATGTCTCATATGAAGGAATCCAGATCAGTGCATCTTCTCTGTTTTTAATTTGTCATTGTCTCTGTATTTTCCTTCAGATTGCACAGAAAAGCGAGTGAATGAATCAGCGACTGTAGTGATGCCGCTGTTGAATAGAGAGTATGTGAATGTAGTGAATGACGAGGAGGGGACGAGTTCACTTTAACAACATAAGACCCGCCCACCAGTGTCAATCACTCTGACATCATCAACATTTCAGCTCCAGCTTCAACAACACAAACATGTTTCTGCTTTTATGAGCCTCTAGAATCAGTCCAGTGAAAGTGAGAAATAAATCTGTGTTGAGCTGTTAAACTTGCATGTAAAAAGCTTCTTTGGTTTTAGATGAACCAAGAAACGTGTTTGTCATTTTAATAATGTTACACTTCATACCTGTTACTCTGTTTAGCATGATACTAGTTTGACTCTCACAGCTTTGATTTCGTGTGATTGTAGACGGTGAGTGTCAGTAAATGTCATATATGCTTTTTATAAGATGTTTTACTACAGCAGTATCTCTAATCATTGCATTCTCTGTTTTTATATAATAAACACCAGTACCAGATTTATGTTCATGTTCAGAATTGATTACAGTCTGTTTCCAAAGCTGAGATCACAAAATTTTCTCCTTCATGTTCATAGTGCCTTTGTATTCATGCTGAAGCACTTGAAATGAGAAAAAGATGGAAAAACGCCTTTATTCAGTTCTAGTAGTGATATGATACCTCATGCATTATGCTTTTTGTTGTTTTATTAAATTTGACAAAAGCAACTGCTTGATGAATAATATTCATGTAAGATATTGATATGCCACTGATCATACTACCCAATCTTTTCTGTCCTTTAGTGGACAAACACTGATACAGCTTTTGCTTCCTAACAACTGTTTTAACATGTAACACATAAACAATGTACCCATACGTTTGAATGTGAGTGTTACAATGTTAATAAATAATAAAAAGGCAAAATTGTGTGAAATATGTGTTACTTCATACTGTATGTACACAATCAAATCTTATACAGTTGAAAAAATAAAAATTATCCTCTAGTTTTGTTGGTCGTAATAACAAACAACGAGGAAAATGAGATATACTAACTGAACATGGTAATGGAAGAAAAGTAAATAATAATAATGGTTTTATGGTCAGGTGAATTATGGCATGTTATTAAAACCGAATTACAGTTCAAGAAATGTACAATCTAGACCTTTTCCTTTTTTAAATTGTGATTCAATGTGCTGCAATTTCTTCCCTGCCAAAAAATGGCTTTGTAGATGCACTTTGTAGACCCCACATGTATATACTTTTGTATTAAAGGCCACATTGCTTTTCTAAATTGTGGATAAAATACTTATGATTTAAACACTGTTTGTACTGTAACACTGTAATGATAAAACCTACAAAATAAATCAGAGTGAATCTTTAAGAAATTGTTTCAGTAAACAGATTTGAACAATAATAGACACGCTCATAAGCACAAAATGTTTGTCTTCAAATACGATTAAACCACATTTCTTTCCACATCTACAGTAACTCTGACTACAGCAGGTTTCATTTTGACTCACAGCGCATTTAGTAGATTAACCTTCATTCTTCTCATTGCATAAAAAACCGTGTATGATAGTTGAATGGAATAAAAATCATAATAATATAAAAATAATGCAAAAATTACAAATCTTTGCAGCTTTTATTTTAAGATTTACAAGTACATAAAAGGTAAATGTATATTAAATCTTTATTTTTTATTTTTAGATGTCACTCAATTTAAAGGCTCACTCCACTTTTTTATGAAATTGCATCATATAATAATCAATCAGAACATCTTTACAAGAGAAAACTTTATGCCAAACGAAGGCTTTGCCCTTCTGACTCATTTAAAAACTGACTGATCATCTCATTTTAAGCTTCGCTTCTCTAATACAGCTAATGAACCTGAATCACACATGCTCAGTCACAGCAAAAAGGCCTGTTCCTGTAAACAGACACAGGTCATTGTGTGAACTTAAAGGTTTTCTGCATATAGCTGAAAAATATCAGACTGAATGTGAAAAGAAGAACTGCAGTCCTTTTTTGTTATCATAATTATCAAAGATACATATTTCTGGGAGTGCTGAATAACTGTTGAAGGTGAAATTACTGTCACAGTTTCATTCTGAGAGTTGGTGGGGTTTGTTCTGCCTGTCATGTTCAGTCTGACAAACTATTTCACAACATTCAGATACACCCACCATTTGAACTACTACAGGAACATCATCTCACTACTGTGTGATCAGATCTATTAGCTATAAAATATTTATTTACACAAATTCTATACTAAATGAGCCATTAAGCTGCAAATTCCTTACTTTTCTATATACAAACCTATGCAATTTCCCTCCAAAACAGTCAAATGTCTGCATAATGAAAGCAATACATAACCAATGCAACCATTTTGACCTGATGATTATTTACATGATTAGAAAATATCTTTAAAGTAGTAGTGTGCACAAAATAGAAACAGGAAATTCTGTCAATGTCAAAATAAACAAAAATGCAAATAGCTTTTACATTTGTTTTGCTTGCAAGAGAAGAAAAGCGTATTTCTGTCCTCCCCGGTCAAACCAGCACAGCAACAGCAGCCACGCCCACCAGGGCAGAGAGAGCCAATCGGATCACAGCTTCAGTAAACCCATAATAGTGGACATAGTCTAAGGACTGAGAGGAAAATAACATGTAAATTCTTTTAAGAATTAATCAGTACTAAACTTGGTTTTAACAAGGTAAAATTACTGCTGTTAGTTCTCTTCTGAGCGTTTCATCCCATTCCCACACAGAGTTTGGCTGTGTGCGGCAAGGAAGGTGGGAAAATGTGTGAGTGAATCCCTTAAATTGTATTATACCATGGTCTGCCTGAATTCTCGATTCTGATTGGCTGGCAGGTATGCATTAAAACTCTTTAATACACAGGTAGTTCCAAGTCAGTTTAATCACTGTTCTATATTAATGCACTGTTTAATTGATGCACACAAACCCACACACATCACTCGCACACAAACACACACACACACAGAGGGAGAGAGAGCGTCGGAGATCGCAGATTGCGCTGCGCACACACACACAAAGTTGTCAACGCTTCCCTGCGGCTTTTTATTAATAAAATAGCCTAGATACTAGATCGCTACATTATATTCCTCACCAACAAGGTGTAAAATCGCTGTTTTTGAAGTAACACAGCTTCATTGTTTGTAGAGAGACTCGCAGACAAACGCACAGACAACTATCATCTCTCTCTCTCTCTCTTGATAATTAATTCAAATAAATGCTATAATTCATTCAAATAAATGTGATCTTACCGCACTATTTCATCTCTGTGTCTGATGTGAAGCGGGCAGAATGCTAGAGCTAACGAGCCGTAACTGACGAAAATAACCGCCATTTTTACCCTTCCGGTCAAATATTGCGCTGCGAACATCATTAACAGCTTTAACTTGTGAATGCTGGCAAATGACCATTGTATAAGCGGGATAATGCATGGCTAGCTGTGCATTAAACGATTTTAATGGACTTCACGGAGGCTTCGCGTCGGGTGGTTCTTGGCCTCCAAGTCGTACATTAGAATCGTTTAATGCACAGCAAACCATGCATTATCGCTTACGTTCAGAATGTGTACAGAATACAAGTCACACTCGAAATCACAACAGTTATTCAGTGGTAATAACCATTTTTGGTTATTACCAAATGCTACAGTATGCTACAGTACTGCTACAGTAGCGTTTTTGGACTCGTTTTTAAAGCACAGCAGTACAGAACGGAATTAAAGCGCCTGAAAAAAGGATTGACAATCTTATTTAAAGGGTTCACCCCAAATGAAAATTATTTCATCATATAATTTCTCTCACCAGCTGAATGTATCTGACAGAGTTGAGTGATGTTGAGATGTGTGGTCTGGTTGCTGATGGGATTGTTGAGCACACAGCTGTAGCTGTTTTTATCCTGATTTTCCACCTCCAGAGGTAGAGAGAGACTGATGCTGAGATCAGACACACTGATGCTGGACAATAAACTGTTTCCTTTGTACATTCACAAACACAGCAGCACACATCTGGAGACTGATGATGGATTTTGTGGACAGTATCTGGTGATCACAGGAACAGGGAGATGAGCTAAAGAACACAAGAA